>NW_024583209.1:40185-41202 GCF_018398535.1 Haplochromis burtoni | reverse complement strand
TTGTTTTTGTTTCTAATGTCTCTGTGAAGCACTTTGAATCACCTTGTTGTTGAATTGTGCTAGACAAATAAACTTGCCTTGCCTTACAATTTTGAGATATCTGTACTTTACTCTTTACTTTAGTACCTACAGTACATTTTTAAACAGACATCTGTACTTTCTACTCCGTACATTTTCAAAATAGGCTCATTACATTTGGTTTAAAGGCATTTGAGGAGACTTACTTATTTGTCACTCTGGGTATTCAAACCTCAAACTGATTTGAATGTAAACAATAATGCATGAAAGACAATACTGTTAGCACATTAATCACCAAGAGGTGTCACATAAAGAGAGATAAAGGAGGCAAGACTGTTTGCCATAGTCACAGGTTACAGTGGGATGGTGTTTTTTTGATGTTGAGGTCACTAGTCCTACAGAAGAAGGGTGAATATAAAGTGAACAATATTTTTTGTGAGCAATATTTCTACCAGCTCAACAAAAACACAAACTGTTGCTATGCAGTCTGTTGCACTGTGTATCTGCTAGCGAAAGGTTCAGCTACTGTATTTTACATGGAGAGAAAGGAAAGAGAGCAAAGTTCACTAAGTTCTAAGTTCAGTATGTGTGACATTGTTTTTTTACACCGTTAAACATTCTGCAAACCAAACTGAGGCAGTAACTGTGCAGCTCTGCAGTTTAGTGCAGGATAAACAGGTTCAACTTTATGTAACCTGTTTATGCTGTCTTTATATTAGACATGCAGTTGGTGGATTTCAGTGAATAAATCTCACCATCATCAGCTTAACTTTAAATTCATCTCTGCTACCCTTTACATTGCCTAATTCTGAACATTTGTGTGTGCTTGTGTGACAGACTGTACAAAGAGGAGTGTGTGTAACCCCCCAGCCCTACAACGCTCCGCTTGATCACTGTTTACAGTGGGGCGAAAAAGTATTTAGTCAGCCACCGATTGTGCAAGTTCCCCCACCTAAAATGATGACAGAGGTCAGTAATTTGCACCAGAGGTACACTTCA
>NW_024583209.1:37634-38723 GCF_018398535.1 Haplochromis burtoni | reverse complement strand
GTGGGGGAACTTGCACAATCGGTGGCTGACTAAATACTTTTTTGCCCCACTGTATATGTATATCTAACGCGATGTTGTAAATAAATTCCCTTTTTGATTGCACAGCTCTGAGTCGTGCAAAATCCTGCATGACTTGAGGGTTTAAGGTAGTTATAAAATAGAGGTAAGTTTTAAAAAAAAATTTGCATGGAAAAATGTAAATGTCTTGAACCAATTGATTTGTTTTTGCCTGGGAAATGGGAAATAGTTGCAGTGATTAATTAAAATATGCAAACATACATGGAAATACAGTATAAGACAAAGACCACGTCTAATTACTTTGAAACTCAATATTTGTCCTGGGCACCTTTATTCTTCGGCCTGAACTTTCTGAGGTGGCTTTCGGCTCGACTTTGTCAAACTCAACCTTTTTCCACAGTTTTTGTGTGCTCAGACTGTGAAATGTACCCATTAAATTTTGATTCACAACTTTTGGCACTTAAATTCACCCCATCACAGAACAGAAAGCAACAAAAGAAACAGCCAGGTGTTTCGTTTAACCAATATGTAATCTCTATAGCAGTAGTTCCCAAACCAGCGTATGCATACCCTACATTTAGCATTTTTCTTTTGTTAGTTATGTTATTTCTTAGTTTCTTTGCAACTTGTGATGCTTTTATCACCTACAGCAGACAAACTCTCCTGGACATTCAACAAAACTCACAATCCGGACCTTCACAAACCAACTTTTTTGTGAATGGTGGTGACTCACGTTGGCTACCTGGGCAGAAGTAACGCTGGAGAAAAAGGGGAAAAAGAGCCGGGATTCTGGTCAGGCTGAGGAAAAGACAACATACACCCTGTTTCCCAGCATTCTTCTAGCGAACGTCCAGTCCTTGGAAAACAAACTGGATGAACTAAGAGCCAGGATTGTCATGGTCCTGGGTCAAGCGACCCAGTATTTGAGTTTCATGTATCTTTTGTATTCATTTGCACCTAGCTTAGTTCACCTAGTTAATTTCTAGATTGCAGTTTAGTTTTGTTCCTTAGTTGTTTATGTCATCTCCCCCTGTACTAAGTCTCCCTGGTTCATGTGTCATGTCTGCGTGG
>NW_024583209.1:16401-35767 GCF_018398535.1 Haplochromis burtoni | reverse complement strand
TTATGTTTAGTTCTTGTCATGTCTAATCTCCATGTTTTACTTTGAAAGTCTGTATTCATTGTCAGTGTATTCAGTGTCACTTCTCCTGTCCTGTCGTTAGGTTCATGTGTGTCAGCTGTGCTCCCATGTGTGGCCACTTCCCCTGATCATCCCTCATGTGTATTTAGTCTCTGTGTTTCATGTAGTCTGTGTCGTGTCGTCTGTGTTCCCACCCTCCATGTTGTCACAGCCAGTCTTAGTATTCATAGTTATGGTTTCCTGTGTCTTCATAGTTTTTCCTAGTTTTACTTTCTCAGTTTAGTCATAGTTTAGTTTGTCACTGCGTTTCTGCCTTGTCTGCACTCCTTGTCACCAGCCAAAATAAAGGCTCGCTTTCAGTTAAGTTTACTCCAGTCTACTCTCGTTGTGTTTGCACCTGGGTCCACCACACACACCGCCGCACGGTCTGCCTCCGCAGATCACGACAGTACGACACGACCATGCCGGACCCAGCGACACAAAGGATGGAGATCGTCCGGACAGTGGAGTCGCTATGCGACAAGTGGCTGCACTGTTCCAGTGAGGAGGAACGGGAGGAGTTCGCCCGCCAGGTAGGGGTGTGCGTGTCTGTGTTCCCCTGGTTATGGGAGACGCTGCACCCCCTCATCAGCGACTTTCTCGTCTCCGCTCTCCGACTCCGCCCGCAGCAGCAGCGGCCCGGTGTGCGTGCACCTTCACCAGAGCCGTGCCGTTGTGCGGTTACCCCACTGCCTCATGAGCCAGTAGCGGTCAGAGTTGGAACAGTGAGGCTAACCACCGACACACCATTGGCTCACACTTCTTCGGCTTCCGCATCTTCGCCACCGCCTGACTGCACGGAGATGCCAGAGGCTGTTGACTTCGGTGAGGAGGAGCGGCAGCAGGTGTTACGGGCGTATCAGGAGGATGAGCTCCGTTGGAAGCCCTGGCTTATCTCCGTGGAGGAGCTCCCGCCAGCTGCCCCGCCTCGGACCGGCCGCCCACCCTCGCCGCCTCGATCGGACTATTCAATTCATCCATCCATCCATCCATCCATCCATTCGCTTCCGCTTATCCTTTTTCAGGGTCGCGGGGGGCGCTGGAGCCTATCCCAGCTGTCATAGGGCGAGAGGCGGGGTACACCCTGGACAGGTCGCCAGTCTGTCGCAGGGCCAACATACAGGGACAGACAACCATTCGCACTCACATTCACACCTAGTGACAATTTGGGTTATCCAATTAACCTATCCCCACTAAGTGCATGTCTTTGGACGGTGGGAGGAAGCCGGAGTACCCGGAGGGAACCCACACAAACACGGGGAGAACATGCAAACTCCACACAGAAAGACCCCGGCCTGATGGAGGAATTGAACTCAGGACCTTCTTGCTGTGCGGCAACAGTGCTAACCACCGTGCCACCGTGCTGCCCATTCAATTCAATTCAATTCAATTTTATTTATATAGCGCCAAATCACAACAAAAGTCGCCTCAAGGCGCTTCATAGATACAGAGAAAAACCCAACAATCATATGACCCCCTATGAGCAAGCACTTTGGCGACAGTGGGAAGGAAAAACTCCCTTTTAACAGGAAGAAACCTCCGGCAGAACCAGGCTCAGGGAGGGGCGGGGCCATCTGCTGCGACCGGTTGGGGTGAGAGAAGGAAGACAGGATAAAGACATGCTGTGGAAGAGAGACAGAGGTTAATAACAGATATGATTCAATGCAGAGAGGTCTATTAATACATAGTGAGTGAGAAAGGTGACTGGAAAGGAAAAACTCAATGCATCATGGGAATCCCCCGGCAGCTACACTGTAAACCCGAACAAGTTGACTGAACTTAAAACTTTTGTGGAAACTGATTACCTCAAAAGATTTAAGTACAAAAACTCATATCTTCTAAGTATGGGGTACTCAAAATTTGTATTTATTGTTAACCTAAAAATTTTAAATTATATTTTATATTTTATTAATTGAGCTTTACTCAAAGACTGTATACTTTAATTTCAATATTTTTGTGTTTCTTGTAGTTTATTATTTTGATGCAACACAATGCAATTATATTACAACCTAAACTCAAATTATCTGATTATTAATTAAAAGATATTTATGTTTCAATGTTTGAGTGTAGACTACTAAAAAAAAAAAGTACGGAAATTCAGTTACTTTACATTTTGTTTATTTAACATTTTTTCATGAAAATTTAAAAACATCACAAATGTTTTTATAAAACAACTAACATGGACATCGGCACCATAAAGTGAGCATTATAAATTCTGTGTAGAACATTTATCTTTTTATAAAATCACAAAGGACGACATCAGTCCTAATTGCATCTTTCTCAAAATACACAAAAATGCAAAACAAAAAGTCAAATACTAATCACTTTTTTTTAAATAGAAATGAAAAACAATTTTTTAAAATGGGTACAAAGACGATCAGCTTCCAAATAACCAGATAAGGCAGTCAAGTATAGGAAAATTAGGTAAACTGATGGAGTTAAATCCACCCAAAGCCTGTAGTAAACTTAAAGTGCTTCAAACAAAGTGCTCAGTAACAGAGTGCGTGTCCTAACAAACATTGCCTTATATTCCTTAAGAGCATGTAGGCAGGGGTTTCAGGGGTTTGCCGTCATCAAGCCCCATGAAGATATTTTGGACAAAGGCAAATGTGTGAACCAGCTTCCTGGGGTAGTCTAAATGCAGAGCATAGATCAAGCCAAACAATAAAGCAAATGCATCTGCAAATCTGGGAATATCACGCATCACCTAGTCGCCTTTCACCACAACAGCCATGCTTGAGGAAGTAAAATGGACTGGACTGGGAAGCGCCGTCGGTAACCACAGTGAGAAGGGCAACTGGAGTGTCAATGAGGGTCGACTCATCCAATGCGTCCGCCTGGAATAGACACAGTATCAATGGTAAATGGCCTGTATTTGTATAGCGCTTTACACATTCAGTCATCCAGACATTCACACACTGGTGATGGCAGCTACATTGTAGCCACAGCCACCCTGGGGCGCACTGACAGAGGCGAGGCTGCCGGACACTGGCACCAGCGGGCCCTCTGACCACCACCAGTAGGCAACGGGTGAAGTGTCTTGCCCAAGGACACAACGACCGAGACTGTCGGAGCCAGGGCTCGAACCGGCAACCTTCTGATTACAAGGCGAACTCCCAACTCTTGAGCCACGATCGCCCCAATTAAATAAGTAAGGTTGGTTTGAGAGAATGTGACAAGCATGACCTGTAATCTAGCAAAACATTCAGCAGTGTAGTGGGTTACTTTGTAACGAGTTAGGGTACTCTACTTTTTTGAAAAATGTACATTAACGTGTTAGCTTCTTGCATTACATAATTTGTATTTTTGTTATTTTTCTAAAAAAAAGTAATTTTTTATTTCATGACTTTATCTCAAAAAGAAACTAAATCTTGACTTCAGCCTGGTTTTTGGGCCACCTGCAGCATAGCCATAGTGCTGTGATACGCCTGTGCCCTGCTCCTGACCTGTGTGTGTTTGTGTGTGAGGGTTTTCTAAAGAGAGGGTATTTTGTTTGTACAATTTGGTAGCTGCTAGGGTATTAAATTGTATTTAAAAAAATCCATAGCATTTTATCTTACTGGCAGAATTTAAGTAATGCAAAAATACACTTACATTACATGTCTAAAAGAATTCTGGGTCCTCCTCCCACAGGTATACAGGAAGGGCACGAAGTACTGCAGTGCGTTTCACGTTGATATCAGGCGCCTCCTAAAAAGGGAAAAGAAAAGTTCATTTAACGCAAAGTTTTCAGGTGTCATTCTTTGGGGAGAATACATGTTTATGAAACTGCATGACATCAGACTCTACCAAATTTTGGAGACTTTTCTTTTAAGATACAACCTTTCTGTCTCTTGTGACAGAGAGTCTGTTTCTTAATCATTTGACAAAAACCCTACACAGTATTTTAAAATAGTGTTCTCCAGATCAGAGCTGTAATCTATATAGAACATGGGGTTCAAAGCAAGGAAAAATTGTGTGTTTATCAGTGAAACTTTTAATTTGTGTTAATTTTATCATTATCAATATATGAAATCTTCACCTTAAGGGACTTAATGAATGGTTTCTTCTAAAAATTAGAAATGATTGAGTCATTTCACATCATATGAAAATATTAATTTTTAATACAAATTTGGCCCTACAAAAATGGAAACTCAGTAACAAAGATAATGGAGATTCTCTAAACACGAGCGAATATCACAGTAAAATTGTTGATTGTGATTTACACATTGGATGTATCCTCAGTGATTTGGTACAATTATACAACATTTTATAAGAACTGAACAACTGATGAAACAACTTACTTATGTGACCACATATGAAGTGTTATAACTTACCACAAAAGGTGAACTGTGCCACTGACCCTTGGTAGATCTGCACATGATAAAAAAAAAAATGCATTATAAATACTAACACAGCTATTAATAATTAGGGGTACATTTAAGATGTTAATGTCACAAAATAAAATAGACTGGTAGAAAGAAGTACAAGGAAATGGTAATGGGGGGAGCCATGAAAATAGATCTTTTCAACATGATTCAGTGTGACAAAGCCAGGGCATGATTTAAAAAAAAAAGAGGTTGTCACGGTCCTGGGTCAGTGACCCAGTGTTTTGAGTTTCTTGTGCCTCTGAGTTTTTTGTATTATGTTCTTAGTTCTCTTTGTTGTCCCAGCTTATTCTTTAGTGTAGTGTCTTAGTTTGGTTTTCTTGTATTCTGTTTAGTTCTGAGTATTTGGTAGCTGCCCTCTGTGTTTCTTAGTTGCTCTGTCTCCCCTAGTCTAGTTTGCATCTGTGCTAATTCCTGTTTTACTTTGAAGGTCTGTGTCTCATGTGAGTGTATCCTACTTTGCTCCCTTGTCTCGTCAGTTCTGATTTCTCCCAGCTGTGCTCTCCTTCTGTGTCTCATTCCCCTCGTTACTTCCCATTGTATTTAAACCCTGTGTTTCTCTGAGTCAGTGCTGCGTCGTCCCTCAAGCTGTGTGTTTCCTCGTGTGCCTCTCTGCAAGCTGTGAGTTTATATTTTCCCAGTTTAGTTTTGTATGCTCGTTTTCTGTGAGCAGCAATTAAAGCTGTGATTTTGAGTTCATCCCCTGAGTCTGAGTCCTGCATTTTGGGTCCAACTCCTGCCTGCCGCACAGCGATTCATGACACAGGTCTTTTAACCTAAAAATGTTTTAATGGCCATGAAGAAAGGACTCTTCAATAGATCTTTCAACTCACCTGTGTTTACTGTCTCCACCTGAAATTAATTGCAGTCTGAATTTTTTTTTCTTCTGTCTTTTTGTCTTCGGTCTTCAGCCTTGGAAGAAAAAATAAAAATATTGAAAACCTTATTAGCACACTAAATATACAACACCTTGCTATATTTCAATTGTTTTAGATAGAAGTTGCCACTGCTAGCTAAGTCACTTTTGAATGATGCTAATGAGAAGAAAACCTGCCGAACAATGAGGGTGCTGTTGTAAAAACGCCAACTTTCTTGCGTTGGCAAGGGGTCGTTAAAATATCACTAAGACCCTTTCTTTATGTGTGATTCTTAGTAAAACTGTGTTTTAATCGGTTAAAACTGTAAAACTGACGACATAATCTATGTTTGAAAAAGAGCGCGAACAACAGCGAACAACTATTCACCACCTGGGTCTGTGCTTTTTAACACAACAGCGCATTCGAAAACAAGTTATTGGCTGCAACATATTAATATACTTGCTTTTTTACGGAAAAAATAAACATAACGAAGGTTCCGTTTTACTTACAAGTTTCTCCAAATGTGTTCTCCAGTCGCTCGAGAAGGGCAGCCATATTGAACAGAATTTTCTGTCAACGTCGTTCAGGTTAGAGAGAAAACGTCATGACGTCCACATGCGGAGCTCGGAAAAAAAACATTTACTCAAAAATCATAATTAAGAAAGCAGTATTTACTCTTAACTTCTAAGCCATGTACAATTATAACTGTTTGAATCGTTAACCGAACAGAAAAGTTTTAAGTTGTTTCAACTTTGTGAGGAATTTTAATTGTTATATCCACAAACTTTATAAGTCAGGTAGACTGTTGGGGTTTACAGTGTACACTATTGCAGCATAACTAAGGGAGGATTCAGGGTCACCTGGTCCAGCCCTAACTATATGCTTTAGCAAAAAGGAAAGTTTTAAGCCTAATCTTGAAAGTAGAGATAGTGTCTGTCTCCCGAATCCAAACTGGAAGCTGGTTCCACAGAAGAGGGGCCTGAAAACTGAAGGCTCTGCCTCCCATTCTACTTTTAAATACTCTAGGAACAACAAGTAGGCCTGCAGAGCGAGAGCGAAGTGCTCTAATAGGGTGATATGGTACTACAAGGTCATTAAGATAAGATGGGGCCTGATTATTTAAGACCTTGTATGTGAGGAGCAGGATTTTGAATTCAATTCTGGATTTAACAGGAAGCCAATGAAGGGAAGCCAAAACAGGAGAAATCTGCTCTCTCTTTCTAGTCCCTGTCAGGACTCTTGCTGCAGCATTTTGGATTAGCTGAAGGCTTTTCAGTGAGTTTTTTGGACATCCTGATAATAATGAATTACAGTAGTCCAGCCTGGAAGTAATAAATGCATGAACTAGTTTTTCAGCGTCACTCTGAGACAGGATATTTCTAATTTTAGAGATGTTGCGCAAATGGAAGAAAGCAGTCTTACATATTTGTTTAATATGTGCGTTGAAGGACATGTCCTGGTCAAAAATGACTCCAAGGTTCCTCACAGCGTTACTGGAGGCCAAGGTAATGCCATCCAGAGTAAGAATCTGGTTAGATACCATATTTCTAAGCTTTTCAGGGCCGAGTACAATAACCTCAGTTTGATCTGAATTAAGAAGCAGAAAGTTAGCGGCCATCCAGGTCTTTATGTCTTTAAGACATTCCTGCAGTTTAACTAATTGGTGTGTGTTATCTGGCTTCATGGACAGATAGAGCTGGGTGTCATCAGCATAGCAGTGAAAATGTATGCTATGTCTTCTAATGATACTGCCTAAGGGAAGCATGTATAATGTAAACAGAATTGGTCCTAGCACTGAACCCTGTGGAACTCCATAATTAACCTCAGTGTGTGAAGAGGACTCTCCATTTACATGCACAAACTGGAGTCTATTAGATAGATATGATACCAACCACTGCAGCGCAGTACCTGTAATACCTACAGCATGTTCTAATCGCTCTAATAGGATATTATGGTCGACAGTATCGAATGCTGCACTAAGGTCTAGCAGGACAAGCACAGAGATGAGTCCACTGTCAGAGGCCATAAGAAGATCATTTGTAACCTTCACTAAAGCTGTTTCTGTGCTGTGCTGAGCTCTGAAACCTGACTGAAACTCTTCAAATAAACCATTCCTCTGCAGATGATCTGTTAGCTGTTTGACAACTACTCTTTCAAGGATTTTTGATATGAAAGGAAGGTTGGAGATTGGCCTATAATTAGCTAAGACTGCTGGGTCTAGAGATGGCTTTTTGAGTAAAGGTTTAACTACAGCCAGCTTGAAGGCCTGTGGTACATAGCCGATCATTAGAGATAGGTTGATCATATTTAAGATCGAAGAATTAATTAATGGCAGGACTTCTTTGAGCAGTTTTGTAGGAATGGGGTCTAAAAGACACGTTGATGGTTTGGAGGAAGTAATTATTGAAGTTAACTCAGAAAGATCAATTGGAGAAAAAGAGTCTAACTTAACATCAATGGTACTAAGAGTAGCTGTAGATAATATTACATCTGTGGGATGATTACTGGTAATTTTTTCTCTAATGATAAAAATTTTATTTGTGAAGAAGTTCATGAAGTCATTACTAGTTAACGTTAAAGGGATGGTTGGCTCAAAAGAGCTCTGACTTTTTGTCAGCCTGGCTACAGTGCTGAAGAGAAACCTGGGGTTGTTCTTATTTTCTTCAATCAGTGATGAATAGTAAGATGTTCTGGCTTTGCGGAGGGCTTTCTTATAAAGCAGCAAACTATTTCTCCAGGCTAAATGATGATCCTCTAAATTTGTGACACGCCATTTCCTCTCCAGATTACGAGTCATCTGCTTTAGGGTACGTGTTTGAGAATTATACCACGGAGTCAGGTACTTCTGATTAGAGACCTTAGTTTTCACAGGAGCTACAGTATCCAGAGTCGTACGTAGTGAGGAGGTGAAATTATTAACAAGATAATCGACCTCTGTTGGGGTCAGCGTTCAGATAGCTGCTCTGCTCTGTGTTGGTACAGGGCTGACTCTTCTCCCGCTTCTTATCTGGCCGGATGTGGTCGGAAGACGAGGAGCCGGTCGCCACAGAAATCCAAGTTCCGTCCGCGTCCACTTCAAACGGAAGCGAGCGTTCACGTCGCCGTCGCTCATCGCTACGGCATGTCTCGCCCTCCACTGAGCAACACGAGGATGCTGTGGAGGTAATGGATTTCGACCTCGAGGAGCGGCAGCGCGCCGCATGCGCGCAACTGGAGGAGGAGCTACGGGGGGAGCCATGGCTCGCTCCTCACTACGGTGAGATTTTCCGCGGGACACGCCTGGCCTTTGGGGGCCCCCGGCAGTTGCCAGGAGCTCCCGCCTACCGCTCCGCCAACACTCGCCTCCTCAGCCTCTGCGAACGCTGCAGGAGGCCCCACCGTCCACTTCAACGGGGTCCACAGCCAAGAAAAAGCGGCGTTCGCGTCGCCGTCACACCGCCCAACACTCAGAGGTGAGTGAAACTGTTCTGTCACCCCAAGTTACCTCTGAGCGGAAGGCGTGTGAAGTGAATACAGACTTAGCCGGAGATATTAGGGGTGCAACGATACACAAAATTCACGGTTCGGTTCGGTTCGATACTTTGGTGTCACGGTTCGATATTTTTTCGATACAAAAAAATGTTCATGCCTTTTTAATTTGTCATTTATTAAAATTATAAATATATATTTTAACTCAAAAGTACAGTTTTTAAATTTAACCCTAACCCTTGTGCGTGTTTTTTATTTTGACAGCGAATGCGCACCTGCGGACCACTTATGTGCAGCCCTGGTTATTTAGCTCGTCATATTGCAGCCAATACGAATATCGTTGCACCCCTAGGAGATATGGCTAGTAATGAACTATTAACCAAACCACAGTCTAGAGACAGTCCTTCTCAGTCAATCATGACTACTTCACTCAAGGGACCACAGAATCTACACATAGACTGAAAAAGACTTCCACTGCTTTTCGTGTTAATAGTGGGAGGGAGGTGTGTCCTTTTGTGTCTCTTTCCGTGTCCGCCGTCCCGACTAAGTCTGAGCTGCCTATGGCAAATGTCTTCCCTCCTGAGTCAGCCCTGCTCCTCCACCGGTCACTTAACGAAGGTAATGAAAGCATAACTCAGTCACTGGTGAAGGTCATGTCTGGACACCATGTTCTAACTGAAGGTTCAGCTGTACCTGAACTGACCGGCTCCCAAGCCACACCCTTCTTCAATGGGCCAACAAATCTGCCGGTGTCGGAGCCGGACCTCAAGAAATGTGTCTTCCCACCTCTGGGGCCCTCTGCAGCCGCTGTAAGCAAGGATAATGCAGAGGTGGCGGACCATGAATTAAAGTGTGACATAACTAGTGCTCCTGTTCGCCCAGCCACACTTGTGTTTAATGAACTGACAACTGTGAACGCTGATCATGAACCCATGTTAAGCCGTCAAGATGCAAACATAACTGCAGATCACGGTGACCTGGACTGTGTAATGCCACAACATGAATTCTGTCTTCCTGAAGGTAACACAGAGGGCGATTCTGAACTGTTTTGCTCCAGCACGATTACCTCCAATCAGGAGATAAAGGCTGACATCAGGGTTAATGTGACACTGTTTTCTCCTGTTTCCGTGAACTCGTCACCAGATAAGATTTTGCTCTTGAACACTGGTGTTACCACTCACTCACAGCCTAAGGTGTCACCTGCTGCAGTTAATGGTTCAGGTGCCGTATTACCTGTGTCTGTCTCTCAACTCAATATAGCTATTACTCCGAAGCCACAGATCACTACAGGTGCGGGTTCCAGCAAACGCATCTGTCCAACATATCACAGTCATGCTACTACTGTGCTATTAGTTAGGTCCATACCTGAGTATTTAATGTTTGTCCAGGAGCCATACCCTGATGGTCTAAGCCTTGTTTTTGTGGGTCGAGTGGCAATTCTTGTTTTCCATATGGTTAACCAGCCCCTCTGAGCCTTACACTACCATTGATTAAGTCCAACCAGCTTATGTTGACCCCTCCTGTGACTACAGAGACTGGGCCATTAGCCTTTAAGCCACTTAAAACTGATGCAGACTCTGGGAACCTAAAGATTGCTGGCTCAGAACTGGTGGTCATTAACACTGCTCACTTCATGGACTCCTGTGCCAAGATAGTAAGCCCTTATAGACGGTTTTTCACCTGCTCTCTCCCTCTGTGGGATTATGCTTCAACAGCCTGTGTTTCCTCAGCTCCCTGTCCAGTCAGCAGCTCAGCTCCCTTTTCAGCCAGGGGCCTCCATAACTGTTCATCCTGCGTCTGCTGCTGGATGCCCGGGTGTGCCTATCCGGCACCCTGCAGCAGCCACACCACTTCACGTCACGTCAGCTGGAGGGCCCGAGGGGCCCGTCCAGCCTCATGCCTCGTCAGCTGGAGGGCCCGAGGAGCCCGTCCAGCCTCATGCCTCGTCAGCTGGAGGGCCCGAGGAGCCCGTCCAGCCTCATGCCTCGTCAGCTGGAGGGTCCGAGGGGCCCGTTCAGCCACCCGTCTCAGCTGGAGGGCCCGAGGAGCCCGTCCAGCCACCACCTGCAGCTGCCTCGCTGTCACCTGGTCCTGCTTCTGCTCCGCCTGGGCCAGCCTCTGCTTCTGCCTCGCCGGGTCCAGCTTCAGCCTGTGCTTCGCCTGGTCCAGCCTCTGCTTCTGCCTCGTCTGGTCCAGCCTCTGCTTCTGCCTCGTCTGGTCCGGCTTCAGCCTGTGCCTCGCCTGGTCCAGCCTCTGCTTCTGCCTCGTCTGGTCCAGCCTCTGCTTCTGCCTCGTCTGGTCCGGCCTCCGAGCCTTCGTCCTCCACGCCTGGCCCAGCGATTGTTACACCCCCGTCCAAAGTACATCCAGCGCCTCGGCATCGTTGGCCAGTTTCTGGGCCTCTAGCCGGACGTCATCGCCGTCGTGGTCGGCCCCCAGACCGCCTGAGCCTGAGCCGCCACTGTTGCCTTCCGCACGGTCGATCCCCTGACCTGTCTCTACGTCATCGCCGCCGTTGCCTTCCGCACGGCTGGCCTCCGGACCAGCTCTATCACCTGTGCCACCCACCTGGTCGGCCCCCCGACCGTTTGACCTATGAACTCTTGTGCCTGCGAGCTCCGGGTCGGCCTCCTGAACTGCACCGCTGCTGCCTTCTGCACGGCCGGCCTCCTGATATGAGATGGCGTGGCCTGTTGTATTGCCGCCCTCCAGGCCGATTCCCTGAACTTTGTTTGGACTTTTGTCATGTGCTCCAATGTTTCCTGTCAGCTGTTTTGTTTCCTGTTCTGGTCCCCCGCCGCCCGCCCGGGCTCGGTGGTCCGTTTTTTGGTTTGGGGCTGTCTGGAGCCAGCCCTTAGAGCTTAGTTCACCTAGTTATTTTCTAGATTGCAGTTTAGTTTTGTTCCTTAGTTGTTTATGTCATCTCCCCCTGTACTAAGTCTCCCTGGTTCATGTGTCATGTCTGCGTGGTTATGTTTAGTTCTTGTCATGTCTAATCTCCATGTTTTACTTTGAAAGTCTGTATTCATTGTCAGCGTATTCAGTGTCACTTCTCCTGTCCTGTCGTTAGGTTCATGTGTGTCAGCTGTGCTCCCATGTGTGGCCACTTCCCCTGATCATCCCTCATGTGTATTTAGTCTCTGCGTTTCATGTAGTCTGTGTCATGTCGTCTGTGTTCCCACCCTCCATGTTGTCACAGCCAGTCTTAGTATTCATAGTTATGGTTTTCTGTGTCTTCATAGTTTTTCCTAGTTTTACTTTCTCAGTTTAGTCATAGTTTAGTTTGTCACTGCGTTTCTGCCTTGTCTGCACTCCTTGTCACCAGCCAAAATAAAGGCTCGCTTTCAGTTAAGTTTACTTCAGTCTACTCTCGTTGTGTTTGCACCTGGGTCCACCACACACACCGCCGCACGGTCTGCCTCCGCAGATCACGACAAGGATAACTTTCCAAAGGGACATTAGGAACTGCAACGTCTTTGTTTTCAAAGAAACATGGCTAGACCCCTCCGTCCCTGACATGGCCATTGTCCTTGAGGAGCTCTCCACTCACCGCCGGGACAGAACAAGGGACTCGGGAAAATGTAGGGGAGGTGGCATGTGCGTAATGACCAACAGATGGTGGTGTACTGATGTACAGAGAGTTTTGTCGGGGTGCTCTCCTGACCTTGGACACCTTATGATCAGATGCAGAACCTTTTATCTGCCCAGGGAGTTTACAGCACTATTCTGTAACGTTGTTTACATTCCCCCCCCCATGCTGAAACCACACAGGCACTGGACGAACTGTCTGACATTATCGACCGGCAGGAAACGTTACACCCGGAGGCTGCTTTTATTGTGGCTGGTGACTTTAATAAAGCCAACATGAAGATAGTTCTGTTGAAGTTTTACCAGCGTGTAAACTTTCCAACACGTGGTGATAAAATCTTAGACCATGTTTACACTCCATACGCACATGCCTATAAAGCCCGCCCCTGACCGGCCTTCGGCAAATCAGACCACTTCTCGGTTCTGCTGTTGCCAGCCTATAGGCAGAAGCTGAAAAGCGACCAGCCCATGACGTGTTCAGCTCAACGCTGGTCCGACCAATCAGACAGCGCCCTGCGTCATTGCTTCAGCATCACAGACTGGGAAGTCTTCCGGACTGCCTGGAACAACAACATCAACAATTATGCCAAGTAAATAACAGACTTTATTCATAAATGCATCAATGATGCCGTACCGTGGGCTGTTGTACAAACTTACCCCAACCAAAAGCCGTGGGTTAACGGAGAGGTCCGTGCAGCGCTCAGAGGACTGCAGCCTTTAAATCCGGAGACTAAGGTGAATACAAAACATCCCGGTATGCACTCAGGAAAGCAACAAAGACGGCAAAGGGACAGTACAAAGAAAAGGTGGAACTCTGCTACGGCTACTCCAATACCTACTATCAATCCTACAATCCTAAAACTACAATCCTACTCCAATACCAGGAACATGTGGAGCGGTCTGAAGACCATCACAGACTACAAGGGAAACAGCGGGAGAGTGAGGGAGGCAACTGCTTCTCTACCTGATGAGCTCAACACCTTTTATTTACGCTTTGATAATCATATATCTCAGGAGTTTTTGCGGCATACAGGGCAGAGGTGAGAGCCCTGACATCATGGTGCCGCGACAACAACCTGCTCCTTAACGTCAGCAAAACCAAGGAGCTCATCGTGGACAGTGTTGGGAAGGTTACTTTTAAAATGTATTCCACTACAGATTACAGAATACATGCCCCAAAATGTATTTTGTAATGTATTTTGTAATGTATTCAGAATGGGTTACTCAATGAGAGTAACCTATTCTGAATACTTTGGATTACTTAACATATTATCATGCTTTTTACAACTACATGAATGTACTGTGTGCTGCATGATTTATTACTATTACTGAAGGTTACTCTCCACACCAACACCAGCTAGATGTTTAAATCTTAATATAAATGAGTAACAGTAGGTGGACATTAGGTAAGGCTGCACTTTTTGCAGCGATCTCGTATAGAAAACTATTCCACGCGTATATAAAACAGGTTCGCGGCTCCGAACCGTAGTAAAGGGACCTCTGGCTAATACGTCGGGTTCCTGTCGGCTCGTAGCTGAAAACTAGCTTTACTTTGTTGTCTGGGTCAACTTTGCTAGCGAGAGACAGAGAGAGGTGTTGAAAGGCTGCTGCAACGGAGCTTATTGTTTCAGAGGAAAACACGAACACAGTGTGCAGTCGAGTCTTAATAGCTTACTTACAACTGGGCTCGTCAGGCACTCTTTTTAGCTGAAGTGGTTATTATTATATTTACATGCTTCCAGCTCCCGTTTCTGCTCAGTGACAGCTCGTACTTTTCCTTTTTCTCCCTCCTCGCGCTCACAGACACATAACGGGTATGGCAGTCCATTCTCCCTGCAGCACGGACTACACTGCCCATGATGCTACATGCTTTATGGCGATTCTGAATACCCACCTTTTAAAATCGTAACTGTAATGGAATACAGTTACGCATATTTTGTATTTTAAATACATAACAGCGGTACATGTATTCCGTTACTCCCCAACACTGAGTGTGGATTACAGGAGACTGCAGAGAGGAGCCCACACCCTCATCTACATTGAAGGAACAAAGCTCACAATGCCACAAGCGCATGGCACAACATAGAAGAGCCACCTCCACAGGACAAGACTCAGCAGTCCATCTGCATCTAAAGGTCAAAGGTCACTCTTTCGAGATCTCAACGTTCACATTTTGGACAGAGAGGACAGATGGTTTGAAAGAGGAGTGAAAGAAGCATCTATGTCCACTGTGAGCGACCATCTTTGAACAGAGGCGGGGGTTTACGACACCAACTGTCTGCCATCTATAATCCAGTTTTGAGTTCCCTCCCCAGATGTCTTAACGCCCACTCACATCCTGGTCCATCTGACCTCAGGAAATCACATGATGAGGTGGGGCCAGGTTTCACAATGAGCTCACCCGAAACTCTGGCTGATTGGGACCCACACCTGCTTTCACACCTTGGCTCAGGTGATTAGAGTATCATCAGGGGGTCCTTTTGTCCCTCTGTGGGGGGATACTCCCACTGGGTTTAAATCTGGGACTCTCCACCATTTGAGCTTAGAACTGAAGAAGCTTCTCGGATGAGAGGTGAAACGTCTTCAAGCAACTTAAAGAAGTCCAGACGCTTTTCTTTGCAAGCTCCTTTGACTATTTTTATAGTTGTTATTATTATTATTATTTTATTACTACCACTGCTATTTTCTGTTACTTTCTTCTCAATATAACTGCACACTCTCTATATGTTCATGTAAAGTTGAGGAGCACGAGCCAAAGAATTTTATTATGGATAAATGTAGCTACACTGTTTATCTGTACATGACAATAAAACTTAAAACTTGAAGTGGCTGTAGGGGGTACAAGAGGGTCGGGGTTGGAGTTTTTGGAATTTAAAAAGCCTAAATTTGCGCGAATCCAGTTTTATGTGGCTATTAAATACATGACTATAAACCACACTCTGGTGTTCAGCAAAAAAATTGCTCTGTCAAAATACATGGGCGTGACTTGCCCAAATGACTGACACCTAAAAGTTGAAGTTGCCTCCAAGCATTCAGTGCAGCGCAAAAATGGACAAATGGTTAACAACAAAAAAAGGCCCTACCACAGAGACACCGGCCACTACAACCAATCAGTTCATATCTGAAGATGCATTTTTCCAGTGACCGGGTGATTGTTCAACAACAGTGTATTTGTAAGATTGGGATGCCAGCACAGATGTATCTGTGTTTATTAGCCAAGTGGCTAGCATAGCTCTAGACAGTCATGTGGAAAGAGATGGAGGGTCTGATGCGGAGCATCAAAGTGGGAGAAAGCATATCAGCTCAGACTGTAAAAAAGCCTCATCAAAGAAGCGCAAATGTGATGGCAATTATATTTCGGTGGGGTTCACGTGTACAAATATTGGTGGATTTTCCCAGCCACAATGTGTTATTTGTGCAAAAGTATTGTTTCAGAACTCAATGAAACCTTCACCTGCGCAGACATTTAGAGACAAATCATCCCCATTTGAAAAATAAACCAAGAGAATATTTTGAGCGACAGCTAAAATCCCTTTCAACAAGTAAAACCTGCATTCAAGTGCCAGATCTTAGGAATAAAAACAGACTACAAGCATCTTACATGGTCAGTTACAGAGTGGCTAAAACCAGCAAACCCCAGACTATTGGGGGTGGCTGTAGCTCAGGCGGTAGAGCAGGTCATCTACTGATCGGAAGGTTGGTGGTTCGATTCCTGGCTTCCCCCAGTCTGCATGCCAAATATCCTTGGGCAAGATATTAACCCCAAATTGCTCTCCGATGCATCCATCGGAGTATGAATGTGTGTGAATGTTACTTAGAAAGCACCTAGAACAATGTGCTTGTGCGAATGGGTGTGAATGGGTGAATGCACAAGTTGTGTAAAGCGCTCAGAAGTGCTCAGAAGAGTAGAAAAGCGCTATATAAGAACCAGTCCATATTGTGGAGGACGTCATTCTCCCTGCTGCTTTAGATATGGTAGGGACAATGTTGGGTGAAAAGGCAAAAAAGACCATACAGTCCATTCCATCACCAAACAATACTGTCTCACGGTGCACTAATGCTATGTCCGAAAATGTTCTACAGCAGCTTCTTCTGCGCATACGCCACAGTGAATTTTATGCAATACAGCTGGACGAGTCCACGGATGTGGCTGGCCTGGTGCTACATATATGTGCGCTACATTCATCAAGGAACTATCAAGGAGGACATGCTATTCTGTAAACTGCTGGAAGGAAGGACAACTGCCGCAGATATTTTTCAAAATCTGGACACATTCATGAACACACATGGACTTGTGTGGAACAGATGTGTTGGTATCTGTACTAATGGCGCATGGGCCATGACTGGGAGACACGGCGGTGTGGTTTTGCGTGTGAAAGCAGTCTCGCCAGATGCCTCGCCAGATGCCTCTCTGTGGATGCTCTGC
The DNA here is from genome assembly GCF_018398535.1 of Haplochromis burtoni. Classification (NCBI taxonomy): domain Eukaryota; kingdom Metazoa; phylum Chordata; class Actinopteri; order Cichliformes; family Cichlidae; genus Haplochromis; species Haplochromis burtoni. Next base: position 19,004 of record NW_024583209.1, on the reverse strand, counting down.
AGCATCCACAGAGAGGTTCTTGCTGCAAAAGGAATACCTGTCCGTCTGAAACATGTTTTGGACACGAGTGTAAAAATGGTTAACTTTGTGAAAGCCAGGCCGCTGAACTCCCGCTTATTTGCTGCGTTGTGCAATGAGATGGGCAGCGAGCATGAGACATTATTGCTCCATACAGAAGTTCGCTGGCTGTCTAGAGAGAAAGTGCTGACCTGTTTATTTGAGGATGAACTTACAGTTTTCTTCAGTAACCATCCCTTTGAGCTGTCTTAACATTTGCATGATGAAGAGTACCTTACGTGCCTGGCTTATCTGTGTGATATATTTTCTTGTCTGAATGAGCTCAATCTCGGATTGCAAGGCATTACTGCAAATATTCAATGTTCAAGACAAAGTTTAGTCCTTGATAATGAAGTTAAACCTTTGGAAGGTTTTGGACACAAACAACACAGAAGTCTTTCTATCTTTTCTTGCTGCACGATTTTCTTTTTATTGTGATCTCACACTGTCAAGAATGATGCTTTTCACCACCACATACTTGTGCAAAAGGGAATTTTCTCTGTGTGCTAGTGTATTGCTTCCCAGTGTAGTTTCTTATCAGTTTGTTTCGCTGTTTCCCTCCAGCAATAAAGCTGTGTTTTGAGTTCATTCCTGCCTCTGTGAGCTTGCGTTTGGGTCCACTTCCTGCCTGCCACACAGCCAAATCATGACAGAAGAATGCGACCATGACCTGGACCCAGCAGTTCACACTCCCTCTGCTGAGCTCCGGGCGGATTTAATCTACACTGTCAGGAGTGGGTAGCGCTGCCAGGGGAAGAGTATCGGGAGATCGTAGCCATCCGGTTACAGAGGATGGTGTCCGGACTCCCATGGCTATTCGGCGCGCTACACCCCCACATCCAGGACTTCCTCGTCTCCACCGTACGCATTCGCCCGGAGCTGCGTCTCCAATATGAAGAGTCGGAGGATGTTCAACCCGGTCCGCTGGAGGACTGGGTTGAACCGGGTTCGCGGCCCGGTTCATCTCCTCCCCCTTCTCGGCGAAAACGTCGCTCACACCGCCGTCGCTCCAGTACAGCTGAGCAGACTGCACCCGTTGGTGAGAGTGACTGTTGTTACGTTCTTTGTCTTGGCGTGTATTGAACGCAACAAGAAACTGGCCCCACTTACGCACCACCCAAGAAAGAACACAAACAGTAGTATCTTTTAAAGTGCTAAGCAGCCATTTATTTGCTTCAGCAGTGAGCAGTGCCAAAAATAACAAACAAAACTAATCATGTCACATCATGATAACATACCCATCGAGAGTAAAGCCGTGTTTTCCTCTGTGGATTACAATCTGCCCTCAGCTCAGCCATTAGCTTCGCCAGCCCAGTCAGTTAACTCTCCTGCTGTTCAGCTTCTAGTCCAGTCAGTTCACTTGCTTGCTGTTCAGTTTGCAGTCCAGTCTCCAGTCCTCCAGTCCCCTGTGATTCAGTCTCCTGTTCTCCAGTCCCCTGTAGCTCCGTCGCCCTCAGTTCAGTGTGCCACTCCGTCGCCCATAGCCCAGTCTCCTCCTCAACCACCAACTCCACTCTCACCACCACCACCACTAGCTCAGTTTCCTGTGTCCCAGCTCCCTGTAGCACAGCCGTTTGCTCCATCATCAGCAGCTACGTTTGCAACAGAACCATTAGCTCAGTTTCCTGTGCAGTCATCTCTAGTTCAATCTCCTGTGCAGTCACCTACTCCACTCTCACCACAACCATTGCTACAGCCATCAGTGCAGCCCCCTGTGCCAGTGCCGACTTCAGTGAAGCCCCCTGTAGTAGTTCAGCGCCACAGTACAGCTGAGCTGGCTGCAACCGTGGGAGAGAGTGACTGTGAGTCACACACTCAGCCCAAGTTTTCTGATCCCGGACCCCATGACTGCTCAACCACTGTGAGTAACTCTGTTTTGCCTGCCATTGTGTTGCCTGACTTGGATAACTCCGCCACTGTGTGTTTGGACTCTAAAGACGTTATTCTGTGTGACACCTCGGTGCTAAGTTATTCACTGACCGTCCTACCTAGTGATCTTTGTGTTCCTGAGCAATCAGATTCTTGTAACGCTCGCAGCATTTCCTCTAAGTTAGCCAGTATGAATGTTTCACCCGTAGAGTTTGCGGGAACCAAAGACTGTTTTTCCTACACCAGACTCACCGACTGCTACACTGTAAAATCTAATTAGTTCCCAGAACTAAAAAAAATTGAGGAAACTCGTTGCCTCAAAAAAGTTGAGTAAAGCTTAGCTAAAAATGACTAAATTAGGACAACTTATTTATTTTGAGTACTCTGTACAAGCTCATTTGTTCCCGGAACTCAAGAAAATTGGATCAAGTTTACGTAAGATGACCAAGTTAGGGCAACTTACTCATTTTGAGTACACTGTACATGTAACAGGTATTACAATTAAACAACATGAGATATGCATTAAATTATTGTCTCGACAACTTTGGACCAGTATCAGAAAGTTCTAGGTAAGACTATGGAGCCTTGAAAGGATCAGCAGAGAAGGAACCACACAATGATAGATAAGATGTGATTTGAATAGAAACTGTATTGAAAGTTGTAAAGTTTACAAACCC
>NW_024583209.1:0-732 GCF_018398535.1 Haplochromis burtoni | reverse complement strand
TCAGGTCCTTTTCTGGAAAAACTCCATGCCCTAATACGGAGGTTGACTATGACACTTGGCGAAGTCATGTTGAGTTTTATCTTGCAGATTCTTCTGTTCCTGAAAGACAAGTAGTACGGAAGATCATTGATAGCCTCTTACCGCCAGCTGCAAACATTGTTAAACAATTGGGTCCCTTGTCCAGCCTCAAAGATTTTTTGAGCTTGTTTGATTCTGCATATGGAACTGTAGATGACGTTGATGAGCTGTTCGCAAAATTCTTGAGTACAAACCAAAATGCTGGCGAAAAACCTTCAGCCTATGTGCACAGGCTTCAGACTACCCTTGACAAAGTTGTAAAAGGGGGGGGAGTCCCAGTTAGTGATTTCGATCGGCAGCTTTTGAAGCAGTTCTGTAGGGGATGCTGGGATGATAACCTAATCGCTAGCCTCCATCTAGAGCAAAAGAAATCCAGTCCACCCTCCTTTTCTGAGCTGCTTTTACTCTTGTGAACAGAGGAAGATAAGCAGGCAGCCAAGTCAACTCGCATGAGGCAGCACTTGGGAATTTCAAAAGTAAAGGTGCAGTCCAATCCTTTAAATGTTTACCCAAACACTGAGTTTCAAGCTGCTGCTGCTGCTGACAGCTCCGCTCAAGCATCTGCCAAGAAACTGCAAAAGCAAATTGCTCAGCTGCAAGAACAGTTAAGTTCCTTAAAAGCTTCAATGGAAACCATGGTTGCAAAGAAACCTC
>NW_024583208.1:128682-140683 GCF_018398535.1 Haplochromis burtoni | reverse complement strand
TACCTCTGGTGCAAATTACTGACCTCTGTCATCATTTTAGGTGGGGGAACTTGCACAATCGGTGGCTGACTAAATACTTTTTTGCCCCACTGTATCTATATTAAGTGTTGACTGTTTTGCTGTATAATAACAACATAGTCAGGTGCAGAGGTCACTGAATGGTCTGAAAATCTGAGGCTTAAATTTAGACACATCATGTGTTTTTCTTCTTTAGTCAAACTGCAAACATGTTGAACGTCTACGGGAGATTTAGTCGAACAATACTCTTACATATTATCAAAGCACCAAAAGACAACTATTAATCCCATCAATCCCAGGAATTTAGAGAGTAATTTCTGATTAGTAGTGAAGCTGTTGGCACATGATTGGTTTTAATGAGTCTCATATATTCACTCATCTGTATCTCAAAAGCCCAACAGTTAACATGGGATGAGCTAATTTTATGACATGACTGTATCTGGTTCAGTGAACTTCCCATTATTACACTTTACTTTTGCTGCACCGATAAAATACAATATGTTAAGAATTTATTATTTTATTCTACTATTCCTACACTGTCGACTATCAATTGACATTCAAGTTTATGTCAGCTGTCAAAGGTCGGGTATATTCCAGGCAGCTCAGCACTCTATTGCTGGGTTTTTATTTCTTTTCTTTTTTATATATTTTATTTTATTTTTGCTTTTCGCTGAGTTTTTTAATTGTTCACACACTCACATAAAAAGATGATACATATTTACGTACCGCACAACACACACAGCAGAAGAACAGTATGGTCACGGGAAGGAAGAAGCAGATATTCATCCATATCAGGACTACCCACATCTCCCACATGACTTTCTGTGTGATGGAGTTGATGCAGAAGAATTTTCTACTCTCTTTTAAACTGAAAGAAAAAAATATGTAAAAGAAACTCATCAAACTCGTGTTTTTTTTCTAAAATACATGTATTGTATAATAGTAGAAGCCTCAGTTCAAATCATTCAAAAATTGATGGCTATGACATGTATTGCACCAATAGAAATAAAAAAAGGGGAGGGGGTGTTGCCTTGTACACTGATAATAATTACAAATGTAGAATCATCAGTGAACTGTCTCTAGCACCGGATAACATAATGGAGTGCATAACTATTGAAATAGAAGCTGAAAAGTCAAAGAATCTGCAAATCAGCTGTATCTACAGGACCCGTGGATAAAAACGTTCACAGAGGAAGTGCTGAAGATATACAATCCCATTAACAACATGAAAATGACATTTTATGTGGTGATTTCAATATAGATTTGTTGAATCCAACTGTGAACAGTGCCATCACTGATTTCATCCACACAATGTACAGCATTATTCTTTATACCTTAATCCGCTGTCCAACAAGAATAACCTCACATAGTGCTACACTTGGCGATAATATTTTCACTAATGTTGTTGACAGGAATGTTCTAAGTGGATTAATAATAAATTAATTAAATGACCATCTACTGGTTTTTGCAACAGTACAGGGCTACGCCAGGATTAACAGATGTGAACCTAATAAGAAATTAATTAGACTTAAAACTCAAGAAGGAATTTGCTCAACAACCAAGACTGGACAGTACTAAATAATATTGTAAATAAAAGAACTAAAGGATTGGAATATCTAAATAACTTTCAAGTACAAAATACAAGGACTAATGACATAAAACAAATTGCAAATGGTTTTAGTTATTTTTTTCTTGATGTTGGTCCTGGCTTGGCTAAAGAAATTTTGTGGTTAGTTGCTGGACTCATGAAATTAACAAACTGCAGCAAAATCACTGGAGTTATAAGAGGCAGACAACTACACACACACACCACGTGTATGCTTTTGCTATTTATTGTGGTTTAACCTGTCGAGGACAAAAATGTACAGAAAATTCTGCATCAAGCCTTGAAATCATAGCTTTCCTACTTTTGTTAACCCTGGATTGGTGGCATGGTGATTAGTGCTGTTGTCTCACAGCAAGAAAGTCCAGGGTTCAAATTCACTGTCTGGCTAGTTTACAGTTGTTTCTCTCTGGGTATTCTGGTTTCCTTCCACAGTTAAAAGTCATGCAGTGTTTGTTTCCATGTGATTGACTGGTGAGCTGTCCAGGGTGTACCCTGCCTCTTACCCTATCACTTCAGGGTTATGCCCCAGCACCCCTGCAACCCGGATGGTAGTTGTAGATCAATTCACTTTGTATTTTAACCAGACTCTTGGACTTTGTTGAACATTATGTAACATGAAGACGACCTGTAGTATTTAAGTGAATAAGTGAAGTGAATAAGGGGGCAGGAACAGGAAAAGTGTAAACTTCATCCTACTCCTTTTCGAGCACACACATTCTGTAGACATGGATATATACAAGAGAACTTGATGATTATTAATTTTTGTTTGTTTGTTTTTTTCTCCTGTTATTTCAATTATATTTGCATGTTCGAAATAAAATTCTATCTCTCTAACTTCAAGTATAATGATAATAAAAATAATTCTAAACATTGTCTTTACTTACCTGAGGTCTGCCTTCAGATGAAACTGTGGGTAAAATGTGTAATATGATGAGTTTGTCTTGAACATGGAAGTTGTGGTGGCCTAATTTACACCCCACCCCCACAGACATGTGGTCACACTCAAGGTGCAGATGGTTTATTTTCAGCATAGAAAAAACTTTTTTTTTCTCCAAGATGTAGCCCACATTCAAGTTTAGTATGCACCAATCAGTTGATCTGTGTTGTTTTATAAGCCTAACATAGTGGCTACATGAAACTAATAATGCAAAGTAAGGAAAAGTAAACATTTTATTTATGATACTTTTTCAGTTTTTGCTTTGTTAAAAATCTAAATAGTTATCAGTTATTTATTGATATCTCTCATTGTTAAAACACCTAAAAGATTAATTTTCCATCCACTTTTTCATATGATCTGTGTTCCCATGTGTATTAACCCTTAGTGATTGCTTTAGGTTGTTTATAAACCCAGTGATCAGCAGTTTGTGGTGTTGCCAGGCAGAAATAGAAATATTTCTACATGAACAGGGTTCTGCATTGATGACTGACATATTGAGATACTTTTTATATGGTAGGCCTGTTTAAGATTCAAACTATGAACTGACAACATAAATGTATCTGTGAGGAGTTTACTGTGGTCATAGATGACAGCAACAACAAGCAATTTTCTCATAGACTTTAATTTTACATCTTTATGAAACCAGAGAACTGCCACCTGCTGGCCTTTATTAAATGTAGGACCCATAATGGATGAACAATTTGTAACTGCAAAAAATTAGACAAAGCTATTTTTTCAACCTAGATTTGTTTTATTTCATCAATAATAAAAAAAAAATACAGTGTCTCATATCACCAGTTGCAGTTAACTGAACTAAATAAATATTATTTACAGGAATGTAAATCTTTTTCATTACATCTTTAAAAACACTGAACATACAAAGACTTCTTTATGAATTTTAACAATTGTACAAAACTCTTATCCACGTCACACATCACAAGTAATCTTGCTGTTTGTTCAGTCCAGTTATTAACAACAAAGGAGAGATGATGACATTAAGTCGCTGGCTCTTGCTACAATATATGAACTTGTGGCGAAGCAGCTTCATCACTGAACTCACTGTCATCAGCTACAATCGCAGAATTGTCTTGGCTGCATATACATATATAATCTACATAACAAATAGTACAATATTATTTCTAATACTCAGTATACCAGAGGAAATTGAACTGGTAATGTGAAGGACCAAAAAAATATAATATATTGATAGTAAAATAGTAAAATAGAGCTATATTTTACCTTTTTTTTTTATGGAATAAATGATTCCATAAAAAATGTAAATTAAAAAAATCCAATTCAATTCTTAAAACGTTACAGAGAACTGAAAACATTATTTGGACATGTTGTAGAAACAAAGAAAGATGATGTGGCAAACAAAATTACAAGCAAGAAAAAGGTAAAAACATTAAAACCTAATGTGGGAAACTAATTTAAAAAAAAAAAAAAGATTTGAACATCTTTAATCCTGGGATATAAAAAGTGTCCAAAGCAGTTTCTAAAATCAGTTATAAAATTATTTAGACAGACACTCCAGCAGCCTGTCAATGCATCCGTTCTGCATAAAAGAAACAGAATCAAGTCCACATCAGCCCACCTGTCTGTGCTGTCAGTCACACTCTTCCATCAGCTGAGCACAGACATGCCAGCAGCTTGTCAATGCATCCTTTTCGCATGAAAAAAAACAGAATCAAGTCCACAAAAGGACTGAGCAAAGAAAAAATCAAAAAGACGTCATGAGAGTCGATTGTGGGAACAATCATTAGAAAGTAGTAAAAGAACAACAGAGTTAAAATTCCTAGACTTCGACGTTTCTCCTCAGTGGGCACTGAGGTGGCAGCAGGCAGGGCTCTGAAGGTCCGAGCTAAGCAGAAGATGAACAGGGGGCCTGGGAGGAGGGCATAAATAATTAAACGTCCTAATTCATGTAAGACTATGGCAAGAGGGACACTGACTATACAAAAAGCCCAGACAAGGACACAGACCAGCACAGAACTCCTCGTTTGTCTGAGGCAGTCCAACAGTGGATATGCGATGTATAAAAACCTGCAACACAAAAACCCACAAATTTGTATCATCACAGTGTAGAATAATATGATTCTGACTGTAAGGATGCTTCACAGTAAAATATAATGTTCAGAGACATGCAGGTACACACACTAAAAGACAAACAGGTACCTTTCCAGAGAAATGCACATCCTGAAGTACAGACTGGCCATCACACACGAGAGGTGAATAATAGCAGGTATGCTGCTTCCTATTCTTAATAACCAAACAATCATTATGCAGATCTGGATTACATTAGAAGTGAGGAGGTTTGTGTAATAGATGACAGGGACTGGACTCCTTCGCACCTGCAGGGAATATAAATGAATATTTAAAATAACAATAAATAAATGCAGGAATAAACATGACATTGTTTATTATGTTATTATGCTCTCAGGCACCAGAAGGAGACTAATTTACAAAACAACAATCAACTTTTCTTTTAGGTTGTTGAAAACTTTTTAAAATCAAAGTGTCTCTTGACTTCCTTGCTTTCCAGACTTTTATCTGATGTCAAAACTTCTCTTTTTTAAACGTTCTTATGGTTGAAACTGCTGGTGCATGTAAAGCAACAGAGGACAAAATACTCATTCGGGTTACTTCACAACACTACATGCTTCCATGTTTGCTGCCCACAGGGTTTCTCTGTAACACTGTGAAAAAGTAAATTACTGCACATTTAGAGGAACAGTTTGTCACTAGGATGGTATCTGTACTGCCAAGGTGCAGCTGATGGAGGTTCTTATGGCTCGTTCACTAAAAAGAAGAAAGTTTGTTTGGCTCCAAATCGGCTGATCAAAGTTTTTGTTTCTTAAATTAATTTAAAGTCAAATTATTTGTAAACTAAATTATTAGTATGCAAAAGATAGAGTGCTACAAAAAAAATATTATAAAGTACAAAAACAAATAATTAATTAAAGGTCCAGTCTCTGATAGTATGTATAATATTTATAAGCTTTTAACTTTTCAACTATTTGGATTGAAACAACGGAGAATCACACAAGAAAATATAAATTAAAATATATGTTTATATCATCATTTTGATCATTGTTAATGTATTATTATTATTATTATTATTATTATTATTATTATTATTATTATTATTATTATGAGGAGACAGGCTGGTGAGAAGAAATAGAAGACACCCAGCAGAGGGCCTTGGGTCAGAATCAAACTCTGCTGCTCATTTAGCTTATTTGTGGGATGTGGGCATTTTCTCGACCCGTGAGCTAAATCGCACTAAGCTTGAACTCAGGTGTGAGGAACTATTTAATTTTAATGATCCTTAATAAAGGTCATTGCAGCCCTTCCTTGTTATTTATGTATTTATTTCACTAAATCTACAATTTATCCCATTTTTTATGTTTATTTAAGCGTTGTCTGACAGTATGTTTGCCGCAGCAATTTCCTAATTTTGTAAACCTGCTCAACATTTGGCAATAAAACCCTTTTTGATTCTTATCCATCTTTTTCTGCTTATCTGGGGATGGGTCGCGGGGGCAACACCTCACCCAGGAGGTGCCCAGGAGGCATCCTTGTCAGAAGCTCGAACCACCTCAATCGGCTCCTTTCGATGTGGAGGAGCAGCGGCTCTGAGCCTCCTCCCGGATGGCCGAAATCTTCACCCTATCTCTAAGAGAGAGGACGGCCTTTTCTGCTGTTTGTATCCGCGATCTTGTTATTTCGGTCACTACCCTCTCAATTTACCGGTCGATCTACGTCCCTACCCACACCTCACGAGCTGTGGGTAGGGACATAGATTAACTGTCTGCTCTCTCTTCACAACAGACCGGAGCAGCGTCTGCATCACTGCAGCCGCAGCACCAATCCGTCTGTCGATCTCCCTTCTCCCGTCACTCATGAACAAGACCCCGAGATACTTAAACTCTTCCATTTGGGGCAAGAACTCGTCCCTGACCCGGAGTGGGCACTCCACCTTTTTCCGGCTGAGGACCATGGCCTCAGATTTGGTGGTGCTGATTCTCATTCCCACCGCTTCACACTCAGCTGCGAACCGTTCTAAACCGAACTGGAGGCCATCGCCCGATGAAGCCAACAGAACCACATAATCTGCAAAATCTGCTTTCATCTCTGCTTCAAATTATTCACAAAGAAAACAGTTATTATTTACTTACCACATAACACACACAGTAGATCATCAGTATGGTCGAAGGAAGGCAGACACATGTGTCGATCCACATCATCACTTCAAGGACTTTCCGAAACTCGGGCAAAGTTACTGTCATAGGGTTATGTTGCAATCTATACCAATACACTTTGTTTGTGTGGCAAAGCAAAAAAATAAAAAATAAATAAAAACATTGTTAACATTGTTCCGTCATGAAATTACTGATTATAGGTAAACAAGCAGCAACGCAATAATAATAACATGGAGTAGCCTGAATTGCGCTGGAGAATGTGAAATAAATGTGATTTCGCTATAAATTGAAGTAAAAAAAACAACAAGATTGTCAAAACAAAAGTTGTTCACAGAATAACAAACAGTGGTGGTGAAGGGAGGGAGTATGGAAGTATAAAAATAACACAATTTAAAGTCGATTGCTAACACTTGATGTCTGTGTCGTGTATGTAAGGTCGGGTCCATTCCACTGCAGGGCAACCCGCATGTGGCGAATAAAATTTGAACTTGAACTTGATTAAAGCTCAACTGGATTACATTTTTTTTGTGAGATCACAGAAGTTAACAGCTATTTGATTAACCATAAATTTCAATTAAAATAACTCTAAAGTAAAAATTTACTTTGCATTTCTGATCTTGAAAACTTTACATGCCAATGTTTAAAAACGATTCACAAATTGCTCATAAAATATCCCCGCACAGCGACAATGAAAACAAAAACACCTCGATGCAAATTTTCAGAGCGATGAAATTGACTGAACCAGGAATTTTCAGCACTCAGTAAGAGCATGTTGTGATGAACCAACACAAATGTACTGAAATAAATCTAATTCAGTTCTGTCAAAGCTATCAGTGCACTAACCATAGCAGTGATACATATGAATACATCTACTGCTGCAGGCTCTGTTTTAAACCAACACATGTGTGATTAGGCTGCATGGTTCACATTGCACATTGTGTTGCTATGCAGGCGACAGTTACGCTGACATTCTGTGGGAGAAGTTATTATATTAATTAGTCAAATAGATCGAGGAGGTACAGTTAGTGCATTACCAACACACACATTCACAAAAAGCTGCTCACTCCAAGCACAAAAGAAAAGAAGGTAGTGACTTTATTAAACTATCTCCAGATGTTCTAATTCAGTCATTTTTTATTATTTTAAGAACTATGCTTCTAAAATAATGTAATGAATATGTATAAAATAAGTGTCGCCCTTACTTGTCTCAGGACTGTTTCCAGCTGAACCGTTGTGTAAAATCTGCAATATGACAAGTTTGCCTTGAACGAGGAAGTTGTGGTAACACACTTTAAAATCTCCACCCCGTACTCACTGATGTTCAAACGCACAAAAGCCCAAACATGAAGCCAGCGAGAGTCAAGATATATTTTAACTCAATTGATCTGTACAGCTACTCAGCTGCATTGCTTCTGTTCTGTTGGTGGTTTTATTTAAGGGGCGATCGTGGCTCAAGAGTTGGGAGTTCGCCTTGTAATCAGAAGGTTGCCAGTTCGAGCCCCGGCTTGAACAGTCTTGGTCGTTGTGTCCTTGGGCAAGACTCTTCACCCGTTGCCTACTGGTGGTGGTCAGAGGGCCCGGTGGCGCCAGTGTCCGGCAGCCTCGCCTCTGTCAGTGCGCCCCAGGGTGGCTGTGGCTACAATGTAGCTGCCATCACCAGTGTGTGAATGACTGGATGTGTAAAGCGCTTTGGGGTCCTTAGGGACTAGTAAAGTGCTATATAAATACAGGCCATTTACCATTTATTTTACTTTACATTCACAAAAGCGCATGCATTTTAATCAAGATTGTATTTGTTCACATTGTTGAACACTATCTTTATAACTGGTTGTAGAGGGAGGCAAAAGTAGACGCGGCATTACTACAATCATTGAGCGGATATCAGTAAACTGAAAAAGGAAGAACAGAGTCTGCTGCTCTTTGAACGGTAAAACATAAAAAATGCAGTAAAATGAAACAAATTACATGCTTGTCACTTCTGGCAGGATTTATTTAAATAACCATACAAATGAATAATGGCTAAAATTAAATCGGTATTCCAGTTTCAAACTCTGAATAATTTATGCAGTTTTGGTGACTCGACCGTCTTTCATGTACCAGATCAGAGTAGCTGAAGTGGCAACAAACACCTTGTTGATGATTTTTAAAGATCACTATCTTCAGTCAGAACCTGTGACCTCAGAGATCTGAAATGAGAAAAGGCGTGAAAGTTTTGACACGACTGTTGCGGTCCTGAAGCTTTTAATGCAGACTGACTTAATGGCAATATTTTGTTTATTTGGTTCAGTGGAAGGAGTTTCAGCTATGTTGAAAGAGACCAGCTCTTACAGCTCTCTGCTTTTTTATCAGAAAAGAAAACACAGAATCATGGATAATCATTTTTACTATTTACTGTGTGGTACTGCTTTATTTAATTATCTTTGTACTAGTCTAATTAAAAATCATCAAAGCACTTTTATGCTTGTTTTTTTCTTTATACTTTCATTTGAGTTCAAATTCTTCTTAATAACAAACCTGGAACTTCATAGAAAAAAATTAAAAATCAAATATAAGAGAATACTATGCTTTCTGCAGTTTCTTGCATCTGCACAAAGTTACCACAGTGTGCACTCTATAACCGCTGATTTTTTTTAAAAATATTTGACTATTAAATACATCACTATGGCACTTGAACAAAGTCAACCACTGCACTACTGTACAGCCCAGTGCAGTGCATTAAATTGGAATTAAAACAGAAATAAATACATAAAATAACTATAAATATATTGTTTAGAAAGTCCATTCTGTTTACTATTTACTTTAATTCTTCATTGCTAAACCAACTAAACAATTGTGCCATTTGCAGCTCCATAACACAATCTAGTGGCCAAATATTTAACTTCGTCTGTTAGAGCTCATTCAAATGTAATATTTAGCAAGTAAAGATTTAAATATCATTTACATCCAAAGTAACTCTATGATCAGTGGGAATTCTGGTTATTTGCTCCAGAGTTTTGTAATATCCCACATGATATCATATCCTGCCATGACGTTATAATGAGCTGCCTGAAAAATAATTTCCCAGCTTTTTGACACCAACATCTGGGTGTGTTCCTCTTCCACGACTCATCGATACAGCCTATCAGTAATCAATGCTGGAAAGGCATTTGTATGTGTTAGGGCAATTTTACTATATGGTGTAACTTTGTAATATATTGTATTATTTATTGCTATTTGTTTTAGTTTAGTTACTTACTGTTCTTACTGTCTTGGAGCAACTGTCTATAATTTCCTCAGGGATCAATAAAGTATTCTGATTCTGACGTGCTGTTTGCTGGCATTCATGCATCCATCAGGGATGATAGTGGTTTAATAATTTCCCAGATTATATTCTATGGTTCTACAGACAATAGATTTTACCAAGAGAAATTCTTGTTATTATTAGACAGAAAATCTGAACGATGATTTCAAACTTACAATTAAAGATTAATTCATTTGATCAGAGGAAATGAAAATGTGTGGCCTTTAAATGATCCTGGACCATTCTGACGTTAGAAATGTTTCATTAGACTCTACTTGCAATGTGCACCTAACAAACTTATCACACATATTAAATACACACACACACACACACACACATAAGTATGTGTGTGTAAATATGTATTAATCTTAATTAATCTTTGTAATAATGCAGGGTTTTTATCTTACAGTATAAAGGGTCTTAAGCTAACCGTTGTTTTGAGTTTCCAATATATAAATAAAGTGAAACTGAATTCATCTGAGCAGCAGAATCAATTTATAGCCTGTGGGTAAAACCTTCTATTAAGTCTGTTTGTCTTCGTCTTGATGGACCTGTAGCATTTACCAGAGGAAGGGAGGGGGGGATGTGAGTGTCCAGGGTGCGAGGGGTTCTTGATGATACTGGCTTTCTGCTGAAGTCTGCTAGTATAAATGCCTCTGAGGGGGTTAGAGAGGTGCCAAATGCCTGCCCTGCTGTCCTCACCAACCGCTGCAGTTTCCGCAGTGCAACAGTTGAACCAGAGTGTGCAGCAGTAAGTCAGAAGTGTCTTGATGGTGGAGCGGTAGAAGTTTACCAGCAGTCTCTGGGGTAATTTCACCTGATGCGGCTTCCTGAGGAAGTACAGCCTTTGTTGTGCTTTCCCTACCTGGTGGGAAATGTTTGTGGACCAGGTAAGGTCAGCCAAGATGTGGACTCAGAGGAACTTAAAGCTTTCTACCCTTCTCAGATCGCCGAAATCCATCTCCTTGGTCTTGGCTGTGTTCAGATGCAGGTTGTTGTTGTCACACCATTGCTTCAGATGCTGAACCTCCTCTCTGTAGCTGAAACATTGTTGTTCTCGATCAGTCCTATGATGCTGGTATCGTCAGCAAATTTTATAATGGTGTTAATTGTGTGGATTGGAGAACAGTCATGGGTGAAAAGTGAGTATAAGAGGGGACTGTGGACACACTCCTGTGGGACATCTACATTCAGAATGAGGGTGGAGGAAGTGTGCTCTCCTGTTCTGATGTTCTGGGGTCTGTTGCTCAGAAAGTCCAATATGCAGGTTCACAGTGAACTGCTGAGTCCTAAGTTGCTTAGTTTACTTTGTGGGGTTGAACTGTATTAAAGGCAGAGCTGAAGTCCACATGCAGCATTCTCACATAGGTGTCACTACAGTCCAGGTGTGTGAGGGCTGTGTGAAGAGTTATTATGGTGTCCCCTGTTGACCTGTTTGCCCTGTATGCAAACTGGTATGGGTCGAGGTTTGCAGGAATAGCAGCTTTAATGTGCAACATGATGAGGTTCTGAAAACATTTAGTAATTATGGGTGTTAAAGCAACTGGATGGCAGTCATTCAAGCAGCTCGCTGTGTTTGTCTTGGGCAAAGGAACGGTGGTGGTTGGCTTGAAGCAGGATGGTACTACAGACTGCAGCAGTGAGAGGTTGAAGATGGTGGTGAAAACCTCTGCTAGTTGGTCTGCACATGCTTTAGGCACTCTACCGGCTACACTGTCAGGACCAGCTGCTTTCGTCGCATTGACTCTGTGCAGTGTGGTTCTTTTTTTTCTTTTTTTTCTTTTTTCTTTAAATGACATCAGAAACAGCAGTATGCGACATTACGTGATGGCAGAGCTTCAGTTCATCCTTTGTCATTTTTTTTTTTTTTTTTTTAAATAAATAGGACAGGGGGAATGAATGAGAGAAAGAGGGGGAGAGAGAGAAAGAAAACCAAAGGGGAGAAGAGACGGTGAGAA
>NW_024583208.1:122869-126638 GCF_018398535.1 Haplochromis burtoni | reverse complement strand
CAGTGTGGTTCTAACCTGATGCTGCTCCAGCTGGATGGGGGTGTGGTCCCTCTCTGAAACAGCAGGATGGGTGATTGTGTCCCTGTTTTGTTGGTCAAAGCGGGCGAAGAACTAGTTTAGGGTGTCAGGTAAGTTGATGTCCAGAGAGTGGGTTTGTGCGCGATTGTGTTTGCAGCCAGTAAGTGTCTTGATTCCCTGCACATGTTTCTCGAGTTTTTGTTAAAGTCTTCCTCGTGCTGTTTGTATTTGCGTTTGGCTTCTTTTATGCCTTTAATCTTTCTGCAAATACACTCAAAACAGTCCTGTAGGGCTGTGGTGGTCCATACTCGAGCTGTTTTGTCAGATGGTTTTTGTCAGGGACAGAGAGAGATGGTCAGAGAAGAGGATAGTTCCTGGTTTTCACTTTCTATGATAGAAATTTCAGTGTTTGTTTACAACTACAGTTTAAAAAAGCAAACAAACCCTGCCCCCACATAAAACTGCAACATCTGGGCAATGAGCTACAAGAACTTGTTTCTGCAGTTTTATAAATTTATTTCTTGCAATTTAAGTCCAACGAGTCGTGCTCACAGATTTCTTTTTTTACAGCAGCTTTTCTTTATCATACAGACAACTAGTCTGGCCCCTTTAACATCGCAGTGGGTTGTAAGTGACCTGTGATGTAAACTTGTACACAGCTTGAAGTTAGATCAGCTCTTCATGCAAAGGAAAGACTCATGAATCCACAACTAAACTTGGATGTTTCCACGGCCCATTATCAGCAGGGGCAATATATACACGATTATCTTACCTTTATTAAAAACTGCTTCTCCATGCTTGTGTTTTTTAATTTTAAATCTGGAAATTTTTGAGCAGGCAGCGTCCAAACAACAGCAGTAGCAGGCAGCTGGGAGAAGCACAGGTCCAAAACAAGCACAGGTATCAAAACTGAGATCAAACATGGCTGTGAATGGATGACAAACTATTAGTTTCCAGATTGATGTGGCCCTAATGTCACTGTATGAATGGGAAGAATATAGTGGGGAAATGTGGAACCACCTGTCTTTCTTACACCTGGAGCCTGACGAAACAAGTCCCCACTGGTGAGCAGAGACTGAGACACACTGAGGGACTCGACCCTCAGACAAAGACCTGAGACAAAGACAGCCAGACAGCTTCACCTGGGGAAATAAAATAAAAACTAGAACGAAAAATAAAAACAGAACCTCAAACCACCCAGGTCTGATGAATCACAGTAGTTTCAGCATTCTCCCTCTGACATTTTGCTGATATCTGTTAGACATTATATTCAGACTATGCTTTTTATTCCTCATATGCGATAACTGTTACTGTCTGGCATAAAAGTATAGGATGAAGCCATGGTACTCCACAAGCCAATCACAATAGTTTTGATGGGTAAACAAACACATGCACATCACGTTAGGACCAAAGGATTCGTCACAGCATTTCAGAGGGTTTTGTGGTTATAACATGATGTAGATTAAGCATGGGAGTATAAATGTCCTGTTACAAAGCAGCTAGACCACTAACTAAAACGACCCTGTGTTCACACAAGTTTTCTTGTTTCCCTTCATTTGCTTCAAGGGAAATTGAGAGATTCGAAGTTTTATTAATTACATAAAACACCTACACGACTAAGGTCCTGAAAAGATGCAAGACACTTCTATATGGTTCTGTAGTGGGTTGCTTCATCTTAAGACTTTAAACTATCAACTGACACCATAAATGCATCAGTGTAGTTTTACTGTGGTCACTGATCACAAGGACAGATCAGTCGTCTTTTTATTGATTTTTAGGAATGCAATAGCAGGACAGTGAGTACAGTTTACGTTAAAGTCACTTATGACAGTCCAGAATAGGATGCTCTGGGTTAGTGGTTGACTAATATATTTAGAAAATATGAAGCTATTATTTGTCATTGATGGTGTCATTGGCTACATTCACAGCTATACTGACTTGTTGTAGATGTTGTCTAATCCCATGTTTGAAGACAAATTATCAGATTAATAACAGTGGCACTAATGGAAGAACAGGCAGTACCACCCTATCAGATGTCACTGCTGGTTGGGGTCAGTGATGAATCAGACGAGGAGGATTCATGGCTGAGCTGAGACATAAATTGGAGCCTCTATGTGTTGAGAGGTAGGGATAGCTAAATGTATATTGCTCATTGACATGCTTAGGCTTTTAATGATCCAAAGAAACACTGAATCATGTTTAGAAGATAAAATGCCTGTTTTCATTTGGTGCGTTCTCCTGAGGGGACAGGCTGATGGTCTGTAAGATCCAGCACCTGACCTGTTACGACCCGGCTCAAAAGCCACAACATAAATATGGAGACTAATACCAGAATTTCACAGAGAAGAGGTTTTATTCTAAATTACATAACAAGTTGGCTAAAATAGCAGGTACCACTAAGACAAAGGCTGCCTCAGGTATGCCTTTATCCACACCCGACTAGTCAATTGGCAACAGCTGAACACTTTTTCACTGCCGCTGCATGGAGATCAGCGGCTGCAGAGGGGCGTAACATGACCGAATGAGGACGACAGCTGATTTAGCACTGACTTGACCACAGGACCCCCAGTTAAGAGGGAAAAGCTGAAATTCTTAGTATCACACTGGAGGGGAAGCTGTGGGATAGCAGGCTGAGCAAAACACGTTCTTTTGGTTCAAAGGAGGGACTGTTAGGGTTAATAATTATTAAATAAAGCTGTTTTTATTATTTTTTGTATACACAATTCAGTGTGCTCATAAACGTGTTGGCACTCCTTGTTTGAGGGTATAGTTGGGGGGGTTGACGTAGTAGCGCAAGAGGATTTGCTGCATGCTTACACATCACACTTGATAATGGCTGAAGGATATTCTCTGGTCCGAACAGAATGTCCTGAACTAGATTTTAGAATCAGTAATATTAAAATGATCAAGTCTAGGCAGGGAGGTGTTCTTGTGTAAACTCAGAGGATTCGTAAGGAGACAGCAGGACTGCCATGTTGCTTCTGGAAGAAGATAGCCATAATAATCATTTGTTATGTTTGCAGTATAAAATCTGTACGGCTGTGTGGAGACAGAAGCTTGATTTTACACAGAGGTCCAGAGCTGTAACTTGTAATTTCAACTGCTGAAGCAAATTAAATCTTTTTAAACAACAGATATTTCCCCTGACTTCCTACTGAAAAAATGGAACATGACAGCTGTCTGACATCTTTATCAAACGACACTATCAAACTTCTTTTCAAGATATTTTTCTATTTCACCAATACAGCTTCAAAAGATAGTTAATCAACTTACAAAGCACAATAAAAATTACTTTTTTGGGAGGGGGGCTTTGAACTTTGCTTTTAACAGAATTACATGCACATGCTCCACCCATCCACTCGCTTACACTACTGATGGTACTGACTACACACACCACAGTTTGTGTTTTTTGACAGTGCGTTTTCTTTTCTGCTTTATTTATTTAAAAAATATCTCTTTGAAGACATTCCTATCCATGTGTGGGTTTTTTGTCATGGCCATGCGGCCAGGTTCATGACAGTTTAGTTCTTTTTCTCCTTCAGACAATTCTGACTGCTACACTGTCGGACAGGACAGGGAAAAAATGTAATAAAAGTCCCCATACTTCCTGCTGTGAGGTGACATAATCACTGCACCACCTTCATGCTATTTAGAAGAAATTACAAAATAATTTGTACATTTTCGTTTACAACATTCAACTACTCAAGCAAACAATATTTCCTGTTTCTCCCAGTTGGTGCAAAGAACAGGA
>NW_024583208.1:89685-113843 GCF_018398535.1 Haplochromis burtoni | reverse complement strand
AAATCAAATCAAATCAAAATCTAAAGTGAACCCCATGAAGGCTGCCCATCCAGATGCAGTACCTGGCAAGGTGCTCAGAGCATGTGCCTACCAGCTCACCCTCATCCTCACCAGAATCTTCAACCTCTCACTAGATCAGGCAGCCATCCCATCCTCTCTAAAATCAGCCACAATCATCCCTGTGCCGAAGAAGTCTCCCATCACTAGCCTGAACGATTACCGCCCAGTCTACAGAGAGGAAGTCCTGAAGTGAACACCAAGAAAACCAAAGAGGTCACAGTCGACTTCAGGAGGCAGAGCGTCGGCTGCCCTCTCCCCTCCCTGATAGACATTTATTTCTCCCGCTGCCTCAACAGAGAGACAAACATCATCAAGGACAGCTCCCACCTTCATTTTAACTTTTTCAACCTGGAAGTGCTACAGGTGCATCAGCACAAAGACCCACAAACTCAAGAACAGTTTCTTCCCAAAAGCCATAACCACCCTGAACTCACACATGCACCAATAAACACAGTTCCACGCCCCAGTCCAAGTACTCCCTCTATAAACCACCACTGTAAATTAACCCAAACTGTATATACTAAACATTTTATTTCCTTTTTTTAACCGACTGTATATTTGTAGATTTTATATATATTTCCTGTAAATACTGTCTACATGTACATAGTGCTGCAGAAACTGTACACCCCCATCTCCCCCATCTCCCCCGCCATACACACACACACTGTTGAACGAATTTTCGCTGAACGGAGCGAGCGAGAGAGCAAACTAAATGGGGCCTAAGAGAACACTGACCGCTGAGGAAATTGAGGACATCAAAAAGTCACTGGACTTTTTAACTGAAGAAACATCAGCTATCAAGCTACAGGAGAAATATATCCTGGACATTGTCGAGGAGATAAGGTCGCTTCGCAATCAGAATGCAGAGAAGTAGAAACGGAGTGTCTATCTGGAGAGCAGGGTCGCCGACCTGGAGCAATACACCAGAATGAACGATGTGATCATCACAGGGCTACACATAAAACCTCGGTCATATGCTCGGGCTGTGACTGCTGACAGCAAAGAGGAGCATGGAGAACTGGATGTTAGCTCTGCAGAGCAACAGGTGGCTGGTTTCTTGCAGTCAAAAGGGATTGACCTGGACTGTAATAACATCGAGGTATGCCACCCTCTGCCCAGGAGAAACGCTAGTGATAAACCAGCTGTCATCATAAGATTTGTAAACAGGAAACACAAGAATGCACTGTTGAAGCAGGGGAGAAAACTAAAGGGATCGAACGTCTACATGAATGACCATCTAACCAAATACAACGCTGACATGGCTAAGAAAGCACGACACCTAAAGAAACTGGGTAAAATTCAAAATACCTGGACTGCAAACTGTAAAATATTTATTAAACTCAATGGCACACCGGAGGAAGCCAAAGTGCTGGTCATCAAACGCATCCAGGATCTGGAAAAATATTAACAAGTCACATGACTACAAATGCAAGGAGCTGAACAAACAATCTACAAAGCAGGTAACAGAAGTTAACAACCTAAGCTAAAGCACAACATATTAAATCATGAGACAATCAACTAATTTAACATCTGGGGATTATACACTGCTATCACAGAGGATTGCTAATCATGAGAATCTGGAGTTAAATTCACCACAAAACACGGAATACAATACACACTTCACAGAGCAGGAAATTGATCCAGAATTGAACTTTTTTAACATCAGTAACACCTGCTGTTATTATACTGAAGAACAATTCAATAAAACTGTCAAGGCTGACTGCAAAATGTCCATAATCCACTTTAATAGTAGAAGTTTATATGCTTACTTTCACAATATAAGAGAATCGTTGGGGTGATCGTGGCTCAAGAGTTGGGAGTTCGCCTTGTAATCGGAAGGTTGCCGGTTTGAGCCCCGGCTCGGACAGTCTCGGTCGTTGTGTCCTTGGGCAAGACACTTCACCTACTGCCTACTGGTGTTGGCCAGAAGGGCCGACGGCACGATATGGCAGCCTTGCTGCCCCAGGGCAGCTGTGGTTACAACTGTAGCTACCTCCACCAGTGTGTGGATGTGTGTGTGAATGGGTGGATGACTGGGTGTGTAAAGCGCCCTAGGGGGGACTAGTAAAAGCGCTATACAAGTACAGGCCATTTACCATTTAAGCAAATTTGCACATCCATTCAGTGTGATTCCAATATCTGAGACATGGATTAATACGGAGAAAGGAGTGGACTTTGAAATAGACGGATATGAACTAAATTTTATGAACAGAAAGAATAAGAATGGTGGGGGTGTGGCTTTGATACTGGTGGTGGACAACATATTAGAGTGTGTAGAAATTAGTATGGAAAAAAAGAAAAATGTCATTGTAAGTTGTATATATAGAACACCAGGTTCTAATATTGAAATATTTAAGGAGTGGGTACATTTATTAGGACAAATCAAAAAGTTATGTTCATTTGTGGGGATTTCAACATAGACCTATTAAATCCAAACAAACATAGTATGACAGATGAGTTTATTAATATTAAAATTTTAAATTTTATTAAAATTTTTGCACATGTCGAGGAGCGTGTCAGGCTACATTTCACTGTGTGTTATACTTGTATAACTATGCATGTGACAAATAAAGAACCTTGAACCTTGAACCTAATACAATGTATAGCATGGGACTCTGTCCAGTGATCACTAAACCCAGCAGGATTACAGCACAACCTTAATAGACAATATATTTACTAATGAAATAGAAAACAAATCTATAAGTGGTCTCCTAATTAATGACATCAGTGATCATCTACCTGTTTTTGTAGTGTATAACAGCAATTGCAGGAAGGTCAAACAGGAAAATACAACAAACTACAAACGAGTGAGAACAGAGGAGTCCATAAATGCATTTAAAAGTGATTTACTTAAGCAAGAATGGGAGATGCTGTATAAGGAAAAAATATTGATAAAGCTTATGAGACTTTTTTAGGAAAATTTAAACTGTTGTATGATAGCCATTGCCCAGTAAAGAAATATAGTAAAAAACAAAAATATGCAGCGTGCCCATGGACTACAAAAGGATTACAAAATGCATGTAAAAAGAAAAATACCTTATATAGAGAATTTATAAAGAACAGAAGTACAGAAGCTGAAAATAATTATAAGAAATATAAAAATTAATTAACTAGTATTTTGAGGTCATGTAAAAAGGAATATTATGAGAAAGTCAGCAGCAGTCAGCCAAACTTTCTACACAGTGAAAAATATATTTCCTGTTTGTTTGGTTAATGGTTACCCGTCTCAAAGTGACTGGCTGTAAATGAACCTCATACGTTTTTCTTTTTCTAAAATCTTCTTTGCTTTCTGTTAAGTTTCAGTAAAGTTCTGTAAGATGTGATTAGCATTACTGACAGTGTAATAAACGCAAATCGTGATTTTGTTCTAAACATGCTCCAGTACTGCTGTTGCTAAAAGTAACACAGCTATGGAAAACTGAAAATAACATAAAGGAAAAATAAACTTTGTTACATAAAACGGTTTTATCTCTGATGTTGATTATTTGGCATGATTTCAGAGGATTTTGAGTCATCCTTCATTTCTTGATATTTTTCTTGGCAAATGGAAAAATTTGGAGTGATTTATTACAAACATGTGGAAAACATACATTAGCTACATACAAAAACAGCAAGCACAGGAAAGCAGTGAGTTTATTTACTGTGGACGTAGCTGTTTAACTAGTTACAAAAACTGTCTTCAGGTAGTGGGTCTGTTGGTGAATGCAAGTCTCTGGGGTTTAATCCACACAGACACAGAATCTCTCCACATCTCTGTCTCACACATAAACCCCACGGCAGGGAAGCATCCACACTTCTGCACAGAGGAGAACACAGATTAGCATTTTACTGAGATTCAACTGAAACCGGACTTACCAGACTTTTTTTTTTTTTTTTTTTTGCCTGTCCTGTTTGGTTCTTTAGCCATCACATTTGTTGCCTGAAGGCCAGCAAAGGTACCAATTTACTTTACCAAGTGAATCATCACGGCCTTGCCCTATTGGTAAATTTTATTGACCTTTGTTATTATTATTTAGTTTTTTATTTTCAGTTGTTACAGACGGGACAGAAAAGGAAGAAAGAAAAAAAAGGAAAGGGAGGAAAGAAAAACAGAGGGGAAGAGTGACGGTGAGAAAAGGCACTTAAATCTCCCGGATTACCTGTTGAGAGAAGAAAAAAAAAGAGAAAACAAGCAAAAAAGAGAACAAAATAACAAACACAACACAATTGCAATAATCTAGCTAACTGTAAATAACGGTAACTACTAAATATTGAATGTTGTTGTGCAGCACGCAGGACCGACAGCACACAATGTGCTTTGAGACACTAAAACAAGCGGTGCAACACTCAGGCAAAGAATGAAGGTTTGCTCCCAGTTTAAATATGCTGGCCGCAAATTGGCTGATGACAAACAGGTGAGCTTGATTATCCCAGGTGTGCCAGGAGGAGGAGAGATGTCCAGGAAGACCCTGCCCCTGAAAGGCAAACCATAGTTATTGCTAATTTGATGGGTTCCAGATGTTGCTGCTCACTAGATCAGTAGATCAAAGTAGTGTTTAGCAGTGCTTTTCTGTTTTCAAAATGTGAAAACATTTTGGAAATCTAATCATCATTCCTAATCTTCAATATTAGGCCTGAATGATGTTTTTTTTTTTTTTCAAATAGAAACCATTTATATGCAGCCCCAAGCTATGACAATCCTAACATATTTTACAGATGAAGACACTCACAATATACGATACAAATTGTTAACAATACATATTGATGACAATTTGAACCAAAAATTTACAATTTGGATTCACTCCATCTGACCTTTCCACTGATTTTCAGTCCAGTCCTTGTGTGATTTGGAATAGCCCAGCTGTCTATCCGTCTTTGCGTTCCTTAACAAAGGCTTCTTCACAGACATCCTCCCACTGAGACCATTTCTGTTGAGGGATCAGTGAACTGTAGATGGATCGCTGAAGAGCCAGATGCATTCCAGCATTATTAGACAAAACTCCTAAAAAGTAATTCAGTAATTCTGCTCAGTGCAAACATGGCAGATAATTTCTCAGACAGCTGAGTCGAACAAGTCTCCTGAACAAAAATGTAAATACTGGTAGCTCCATATTCATTACTATAACACATAAAAATGAATGATAGATAAAATTAACTTGTTAATCCAGTTTCAGCATTCTGAATGAGTTATGTTCTTTTGCGGACCTTTTATGCAGCACCCATCTTATATTTTATGGTATACTGAACAGAGTTTGGATGTCAGGGTTTAATGCAAAATAAATAAGACAGAGTGTCTTTTTATAGAAATACTCCCTAGAGCAGAAGTTGTGAATGAATCCACAACTGGAAATTTAAACAAATGCAAAAGTTAGATTTAGTCTAACTTTTTGAAATCATGTTTGTAACTTCATGAGCTTGTTACAACCCTATTCTTCCTGTTTCCACCACATTAAAACCCACAGACACAGCAGTAGTTGAAGTGGCGGCATGTAACGTGATTAATGACATACTTTTTTAAAGATTGCTATCTTCATTAGGAAAGTGTGGCCTCTGACATGCCAACCAGAGATAGGACTGAAAGCCTAAAAATTACACCAGTTTTCACCTTTATGTAAGTTTAAACTCACTGCTGCTGATCATATGAGTCTGATTAGTGCTTTGGCAGGTCTCCTTTTAAAGTGGACATGAAAATCATTTATGCTGCAGAGCCCTGCTGTCAAAATCTGACATATTTAATACTGTGTTGTTTAATTAATTTTTACATGTTTTACATGTACCAGTCCAGAGTGTGACGTCACAGGGTGTTCCCTGGCTGTACTGCCTCCCTGCTGTAATATTCAGGTTTATAAAGCACATGAGAAATGAGGACTGTGTGGAAGAGAGAGAGTGTTAAATCCATGTTAGTTTTTGAGAGCAGTGCTCCATAGTGTAAATTAGCCTTTAAACATGTAGTATTTCATGTCCAATTTAAGCTCTTGGTCCAACACCTCCTCTGAAATGTGTTCATTCATAATCATTTTAAACTGAACACTTACAACTGTAGGATGTTGTGGTGTGAGGGGGTTTTGTTTTTTTGTCACTGATATAACAGTAAAGGTTGTGAGAAAACTGAATTCACAGACACTTCAGTTTTTTCCTACAAACTTTATTAACCAAAACACACACACAAAAGAAATCAAAACTTGGCTGGGATCCACGAGGGCAGAAGATCTACTCTTGTGTTTGACTCACAGGTGCTCACTCACTTATTTGACAGTAATGGCTGATTGTAAGTGGAGTCATGTGTGGAGCTATTTCAGCTCCACAAACAGGAAAAAATACAGCATACTAAAGGAACAGCTAGAAGTGTTGAAGAAAGAAAATAACGAGATAACTACAGAAATTGAAAGACTGAATGGAGAAATAGACAGTCGAAAGGCTATTAAGGCAAATTATAAGGCTCTGGAAGCAGAGAAAAAGTCTCTTACCAGCCAAGGTACCACTCTGCAGAAAGAGCTTGAGGGGCTGCGGTCAAAGCTGGTTAAGGAACAGGCTTTGCGTCAGCAGAATAGTGAACTTAGAGCAGAGATCGACAGCCTCGCGATTTCAACTCCTGCTCTCCAAGCTGAAATTGCAGAGCTCCGGAAAAACCTCCAAGGGAAAAGAGTTTTTAACCTTGAGTACAATTCCCTGAAAATGGAAAAAAAGAGCATTACTGAGCTCAACAAGGTCCTGCAAAAAGAAGTGGATAAGCTAAAAGAGAAAATGAGAAAGGAAAAGGCTCTGCAAGAGAAAGTCGCAGCAATGAGAGCGAAAAAAGAGAATGTATGCAGACAACGAGACGCTCTAAAAACAGAACTCAGCGATTTCACAGATTCAACAAGATCAGACTTTGAAAGCTCAGTCACAGAAAGCACCAGATTGTCAGTTTGGAGAAGATTTTATACACCTGTTGTTAAAGAATTGACTGAAACACCTGATTCAATTATTTGGATTGGTGAGTGAAAACTTTTGGCAATATATTATATAGCAGTAGTTATACAAAGTAGTTTTAATGTAATATGACAACACCTTAGTAAAAATATCTCTCTTCCTGTTTGTGTCCTTCTGTTTTTCTCCCAGTCCTTGTTATGCCTCCTCTGATATCTGTTATCTAATGTACCATCAGCATCATATACTAGCAAATCGTGTAACTAAACTGTTTGCTTCAAAAGGAAGGTATAGGAAAGTCACACGTATCGTTTCCCAGAGTAAGTGTGGAAAAAAGTATATGAAATGTATAAAAAGCCTTAAAAGGATTGCTGACATGCATTTGCATAGATGTTCACTGTGCACTGTGATCAGCTAGTTCAACTGAAAACAAAAACTTCCAGTTTAATTTTTTTTTTCTTGTAATTTTTTTAATCCAACATGTAAAAGAAGTTTTCAAAACAAAGTCTCAACATTGAATCACTATATTCAGGTAACCAACACAGCCAAAGCACATATGCAGGTACATATTTCATATTACTAGTTTTACATAATGGAATCATAACTAGTAGATCAGAGGAAACACAAATGTTATTGTGAGGAACACAAAACTCAAAAAAGGACAAAAAAGGCTGAAATGTAAATGTAACATTAATAAAGGACTATTTTTTAAGAGTACAGGAGAATTCATTCATTCCAATAAAACAATGCTTCCTGTTAGGCGGGTTCAGATTGACTGAGAACTGGATGCCAGGTGGTCAATAGCCAAAGATGCTTCAACTGAGAACAGCAGTTCTAAAATCCTGGAGCTGTCCGATGTCCATTTGCAGATGATGGTGTTTGCTTAATTCACTCAAATCTCTAAGCTCTACCTTCATGTGAGTCCCCATCCCGTTCTCTCTTTGTCTCTGAATGCATGAACCCAACTCCCTGTGCTACCATCAGTCACACTGATGATCTGCTGCTGATATCTGCTGCAGCGAAACTGCAGCAGTACATACATGCCAGCAGCTTGTCAATGGGCCCGTTCTGCATGAAAATAAACAGGGTAAAGTCTACAAAGTGATTGAAAAGAAAAAAAATTAGGAATGCAATGCAATATTGGTCAGTGTTGCCAGATAGATATATTGATAGATTAACTGCAGGTAGGTTTATCAGAAAGTAGTTAAATAGCAACAAAACCAAAGTTCCCACAATTCTTCGCTTTTCTTCAATGGACACTGATGTGGCAGCCGGCAGGGCTTTGATAGTTCCAGCTAAACAGAAGATTAACACGGGGGCAGGGAAAAAGGCATGAATGATTAAGCGTGAAACGTCTTCTGTGGTTACAGCAAGAGCAGCACTAACAATACAAAGGACCCAGAGCAAAACAAAGACCAGCACAGAACCTTTAGGTTGCCTGATGTAGTTCAGCAGCGGGAATGCGATGAAAAAATACCTGCAAAATATGTAATATAGATATTCTGATTATCACAGTACAGAAAGGTATATGTCTGAACATAATGATGCTTCATAGTATAATATAATGTCCATACACGTGCAAGTACACACACTGAAACACAGAGCGGTACCTTTCCAGAGCAATGCACATCTTGGAGTAAAGAGTGACCATCAAACCAGCGAGATAAATGACAAGAGGAATACTGAAGGATGTATCGCTGATCTTCATGGCCATTACAAATGGGAACTGGAATAGATTGAAGACAAGGAGGCTTGTGTAATATGTGACAGGAGCCTGATCCCATCGCAACTGCAACAGAAAAAAAAATGCATTAATGCAGTTATACATTACACGTCTTAAACTAACTCTCTTTTTATAAATTGTTTTTGTAGTGACAACATACATTTTTCCACTTGCTTTTACTTTAATTATTATTGTGGAAATGTTTCTGAGCATGACATGAGAATGAAGACATGAGTGGCATATCATAAGGAGTTTAGGAGTTTAGACCTCATTGATCAGACTGTGTCGTGTCTAATGTTCAGTTTTTTTACAAGGTTTCCTGGACTTTGGAGTTTCCTGGAGACTTCTATCTCTTCTTCATCTGGAACCATAGTCAGATTGGTCCCTCTTACTCACATCACTTTTCAAAATCTCTTTTCAGTAGTCAGAAGCAAAAGCCTTTTTCTTAGCCCAAAGAGTTATTTACCCCAACACCTATCCACATCCAACCATTCATCGTCTGGACTGACCATAAAAGCATCACTTATCTCAAAGAGGCGAAACATCTCAACGGGTGACAAGTAGGTAGTCCCCATGCTTGATTAATTTCGACTGCCTTCCTCCTATACTATTGGCTGACTTACCTGGGGGCTTAAATCACTGGTCCACTACCCCACATGGCAGGAACCCTGGACTTTGTTGCTGGTCTATCGCCATCTCAAGGTTACACAGTAATATTAGCCTTTGTTGATTTTTTTTTCCTAAACTAGCCCACATTGTTTCCTGCCTAAATTACTTTGTACTCTGGAGGCAGAGCCTTAAGTTTTCAGGACCCTCTTCCGTGGAACCAGCTTACTGGGAGAAATTGGGAGAAAGACACCCTCTCTACTTTTAAGATTAGGCTTAAAACTTACCTTTTTGCTAAAGCACATACTTAGGGCTTGACCAGGTTACCCTGAATCCTTCCTTAGTTACACTACAATAGGTGTGGGCTGCTGGGGATTCCCAGAGTGTTTCTTCTTCGGCCACTTTTTCCCCCCAACATATGTTTATACAACTCTCTGTATTTAATTATTAGTTATTATTAATCTCTGGCTCTCTTCCACAGGATGTCTTTGTTCTGTCTTCCTCCCTAAACCCAACTGATCACGGCAGATGGCCCCGCCCCTCCCTGACCCGGGTTCTGCTTGAGGTTTCTTCCTGTCAAAAGGGAGTTTTTCCTCGCAACTGTTGCCAAAGTGCTTGATTATAGGGCTCATATGATTGATAGTGTTTCTTTGTAGTACTGTAGGGCCTTGAGGTAACTGTTGTTATGATTGTCAGCTATATAAATAACACTGAATCAAATTGAGGTAAATTGAAATCGAGGCCTAATTAACCCCGTTTCTGTCTGCCTCAAGTTACCACATAAATGGTAAATGGCCTGTATTTGTATAGCGCTTTACTAGTCCCTAAGGAACCCAAAGCGCTTTACACATCCAGTCATTCACACACTGGTGATGGCAGCTACATTGTAGCCACAGCCACCCTGGGGCACACTGATAGAGGCGAGGCTGCCGGACACTGGCGCCACCTCTGACCACCACCAGTAGGCAACGGGTGAAGTGTCTCGCCCAAGGACACAACGACGAGACTGTCCAAGCCGGGGCTCAAACCGGCAACCTTCCGATTACAAGGCGACCTCCCAACTCTTGAGCCATGATCGCCTAACATGACATGCGGTTCCATAATGTGTTTCACATCTTCCAGTTAAAACCTACAAGTTCCTGTTCATTGAGAATACTGAAGAAATACCTTAATTGTAATAATCATAAATTAAAGTTATATTAAAAAACACAAAGACAAATGTATCTACAGACTGTAGTAGAAATGTGAGCATAATAGTGCCATGCATTATTGTATTGGAGAGATTGTTTTCCTCAAATTATTCACATCATGACAGATATAAAGAGACATGAATATAAGTTATTATTTACTTACTGAAAAACACACACCACAGATAACCACGATGGTCAAAGCAATACAGATGCTCCCGCAGATTGTTAGCACCACGAGGATAAGCCCCATCCCACTTTCCATCCCACCTCAAGCTCAATCTGTGATGAAGTTCCTCCAGAAGATAGCTATTGGAAAAGCTAGTGTTGGAAAAAGCAAGAGTGTAACACCGTTAGCTAAACATCAAATGATGGATAAAAATAATGGTGAGAAAGCAAACAAGTCATTGTACATGTACAATTTCCTTGTACAATGACAATGACAATAAAGGGCTATTTTTACTTGCAAAACTGGGTTTACTTGTGTAACACAACATTGTTTTCAAGATTGTGCCTGTAGCAGTCTGGATTTATGTGTCTAAATACTTTGTTTTTCAGTTTTCAGTTTTCAGTTTTATTTGTCATATGCAAGTTAACACAGGGTCAGCATCGCAATGAAATGTATTTGATGAGCAAAAGACAGTCACTCAGCAGAATGGTACAGTAGAAGAAAAAATAAATAAATAAATAAAAAATAAATAGAAAAATAGTAAGAGCAAAATATTAATAAGATGTAGTAAAAGAAAAAAGAGATTTTTGGTTAACTGTCTAAATATATTTAATCACTAGTGTGTACATATATATAAATATATGTATATATGTATGGGATATAGTCCGAACTGGCTGACGAACGTAGCTCCAAAAGCGTTTGTCTGTCATACCGAGTGTATGATCGCGCTGTGCGCACAGAAATAGAAAGCAGTACAAAATAAATAATAACCTTTTTGCTGAGATGACTGGGAGCTCTCGTCGGTGCAGCCATCTTACGGCGCAACCGGAAGTAGATAAAGTTGATAAAATGATTTTGAACCAAAATGACAAAATAATCAATTTTTATGCATTGTGATTTAAAAACTAACATTTCTCTGTCAAGTAAACTGAGTAGAATTAAGTTCAGCTAGTTGATGAGCATATACACCAGGGGTCCCCAATCCCAGTCCGTGAGGGCCGGTGTCCTGCAGGTTTTAGATCTCACCCTGGGTCAACACACTTGAATCACATGATTAGTTCATTACCAGGCCTCTGGAGAACTTCAAGACATTTTGAGGAGGTCATTTATCCATTTAAATCAGCTGTGATGGATCAAGGACACATCTTAAACCTGCAGGGACACCGGCCCTTGTGGACTGGGATTGGGGACCCCTGATATACACATTTACAAGTGTATATAAAGTGTCATGACTTTATGTTAATAATTGTAAGCATTTACATTACTTTGCGCAGTACTGCTTCCACCAGAACTAGTCACCTGTCACTAGTGAGGATGTTTTTAGAGCTTGTGTTCAACAGGGAAGTTGTGGTAACTCACTCTACATCTCACTCACAAACATTCACAGTCAAGCAAGTAAAGATACAAAAATAAAATATCTGATTTGAGATAAGGGGTATGGCAATTAATTTTAGTACAATTAGTTCAGTCCACATTAACTATATATATGGAAGCAAAGAGCACAATATCATTACTTTTCATAATTTATTTGTATTTATATTAGTGCCTGTCAATAGATTAAAAAAATAACTAATCTCACAATTTTCGGTAATTAATCGCGATTAATTGCAATTACTTGATCAATAGCCTGGTTGCAATTACATTTTTCAACTTTATATTTAAGCTTGTAACTGACATTTATGTAATTTAATGAAGTAAAAGCAGAATAAACACAAAGAATGCATGCTTAAATTCAAAGAGAATTTGAATAGTTTTCTTCAATCTTTTAACACAGGTTCTCTCCTGTGAAATACAACTTCAAAAAAACCTATATACCAGGGGTGTCAAACTCAAATACACAGTGGGCCAAAATTCAACACTGGAACAAGGTCGCGGGCTAACGTTAATATTTATTGAAAAAAAAATCTTATTCCAGATTTAAGAATGAAGCTCTTCTTATGGACTCAAACAAGTTTTGCTGAAAAACTGAATATGGAACAAGCAAAGCTTAATACTAAACAATATTTATATATATATATATATTAGCTGTATAATACCAGTAGGCCAACTCTAATAATAATTTGGAATGGCTTTGCGGGCCAAATGTAATAAGGCCAAATTTGGCCCGTGGGCCAGAGTTTGACACTTATGCTAATAGGTAAGTATGCTGTCAAACAATTAAACTGTTTAATCAGATTCATCACAGGGTTACTGTGGATTAGTTGTGATTAATCACGATTAAATATCTTTCATTTTTATTCTATATTAATCTCATTTCATTTTGCATGAGCAAATAGACTCAACAAAAAAGGGAAAATATACGCACTTAACGTGTTTATTAAACATCTTGAACATTCATGTTAACAGAAAACAAAAGCATTTATCCACTCTCTCTCTGTCACTCTTGGGGAGGCACTTCAAGTCCTTGAAACGAGGAACCAAAGCTATGTAAAGTGCATGTTCTCAATCATATTAATAGGTCTGCAGTTTGTTGCAATCCATTTGGCAATTGTGTCAGTCAATATTTCCGAGGTAGACTTGCTGAGTCCTCGATGCTCTGTGAGTGGTTTGTCGCAGGCTGGGTGACACGTTAGCCAAAGTGCTAACAGCATCCTCGACTAACGTATGCTTTGCGTCAATGTGATATTTTAAGCTGGAAGCGCTTCGGTGAAAAGAAAATTCCTTCTTGCACAATGCACATAATACTTTATGTAGGTCGACTGTTCCGTCTTGTTATTTTTTAATACTCAAATTTCCCATCAAGAGGGCCAATGTCCGTTTATCATCTTCCAGATTGAGTTGATTGGTTCAGCTGCCCGTCACTACCAGATCAACTGCCCGTTTGCGTATGTGCGAAGGTAACTCTACTTGGACAAACTGCCCAAAATGTGTTGGCAGAAACATTTCAGGGATTTTGAGTCATTCTGCACTCCAGATGCGTTCATTTTAATCGAGTTGACCATGATGGCGGATTAATTTGCGTTAACACGTTAATTTTGACAGCACTACTTACTATATAAAGCAACCAGAGTGAAATAAAAATAATTTCACTTTGATTATAAATAAAATTAAACTGACACAATCTGGACAGAATCTGGTTTATTTAGTGTGTTAACAATACACACATTTCCATTCACTATTTTACACAGAAGAACAAACTGCAAACACAAAAGAAATGAGTAAATGATAAAAAGAAAAAAGGCCTGTATTTATATAGCGCTTTACTAGTCCCTAAGGACCCCAAAGCGCTTTACACATCCAGTCATCCACCCATTCACACACTGGTGATGGCAGCTACATTGTAGCCACAGCCACCCTCACTGACAGAGGCGAGGCTGCCGGACACTGGCGCCATCGGGCCCTCTGACCACCACCAGTAGGCAACGGGTGAAGTGTCTTGCCCAAGGACACAACGACCGACACTGCCGGGGCTTGGAATGGCAACCTTCCGATTACAAGACGAACTGCCAACTCTTGAGCCATGACCGCCCTAATCACGATTAAATATCATTCATTTTTATTCTATATTAATCGCATTATGAGTACAATCACATGACACCGACAGTCCTATTTATGAGGCTGTTTCATCATATTTATGCTCCTCTTCAAGTACAAATAATAATAATATTGTAAACATTGCCTTCACTCACCTGAGAACTGCTTTCAGTTGAACTTGAGTGTAAAATCTGAAGTATAATGAGTTTGTCTTGAACAGGGAAGTTGTGGTAGTCTACGTTACACCCCACCCCCACTGACATGAGGTCACTCACAGCTCAGAGTAGATGGTTGATTTTTAACATAGAGTTTTTCTTTTTCAGGATGTGGCCCACCTTTAACTTTAATTTACAATAACTCATCTTTCCATCTGTGTTTCTTAAACCCAACAAAGTGGCCACATGAAACTAATAGGAAAAGTAAACAATTTATCTATGATACTTATGATTTATGAATGTTTTTCTTCTTTAAATTGTTAACGACCAAGTTAGTAGTTCATATCTGATATTTTAAACCTATAAAAGCATTAATTTTTAATCCATTTTTTCTCATAATCTATGTTCCAATTAATGTTTTATATCAGTGAATTCAGCACTTGCTTCAGGTGGTTGATAACATGAGAGTTTAACAGTCTTTATCTTGAAGTTTGAAACTCTATCAAAGAGAAGTGAAAGCCACACGCGGCTCTTTGCCTGGTTTCATGCGGTTCTTATGTTGATATCAAAGTTTGGTTGTTGTTGTTGTTAAATGTGCGTGTTCGCTTCGTTTGAGTTCAATACGGTATTTTCATCAAATGCGCATGTGTTTGAGATGAAAATACCGCAAAGTTTCCCAGTAGGGGCAAGTTCGCCCTCAAAATGGCAGGGAAAAAATGCACAGCAAAACCAAAATATGAAGATGAAGACAAGACGTTTTTAACAGAGTGGGAGAGTTTATATTTTTTTGTTGAACGCCATTCTGCCTTATATGTCAAACATCATTAGTGCATTTCAAAGCTTCAAAGCTTCACCGCCACTTCAGCTCACGTCATGCTAACATCGACCAGAAATTTCCAAAAGGGACTGAACTTTGCAAGCACGAGTTGGCCACTTTGAAAAGTCAGGCAGAAAGCAGTCACAGTTTTTCCAAAGATTTACGAAGCGGTCAGAGACCATAATGCTCGCATCCTATCAGCTGGCTTGGAACATTGCACGGACTAAAAAGCCATACAGTGAAGGGTAGTTCGTTAAAAAAAATGCCTCAGTGACGTTGTTGAAATCTTGTCTCCTGAAAACAACAAACTAAAACGCATGGTATCAGACATCCAACTGTCCTGCCACACTGTCGAACACAGAATATCGGACATTAACACGGCTATTGAATCACAGTTGCACTCTGACCTTCAAGCATGTGAGTATTTTAGTGTTGCATTGGATGAGAGTTGTGATATACAAGACAAGCCTCAGACCGTGCAAATATTGCCAACTGTGTCAAATGATTGTGTGATCAAAGAAGAACTCCTGGATATTGTGCCATTAAAACACAGAACCCGTGGCATAGATGTGAAAGAAACAGCAAATCTGCACATAACGAAATGAACTGCAATAGCCACAGATGGAGCACCAGCCATGATGGGATCTGTGAACATGCACTTAACCACAGGCAATTCAAGAATCTCATCGCTTAGCTGGACCAAGGGCTTCCAGGCGACCTGCCGCTGCACTGCACTTTGAGGTGGCTGTCAAAAGGCCAGGTAGTCTCTCGCTTGTTTGAGCTTTTGGATGCTGTGAAACTTTTTATGGAAAAGAACGACAAGGACTATCCCGAGTGGATTATGGATCTGGCCTTTTTGGTCAACATGCTGTGTCACTCGGGACAGACTGAACCTGGTCCTGCGGGGTAAGTTAAAAATGCTGCCTGACCTGGTGCAAAGTATGTTTGCGTTTGTCAACAAACTGAAGCTGTTGAAGATGCATATTCAAAAGGGAGATTTAACGCATTTTCCCACCCAAAAGCCAGCGGGCAAGTCACCAGCGCCACCCTGAGTAAGCAAAGAGCCAGATATGCAACGCTGGTTGAAAACTTACATATAATCATTTGTATGCTGATAAAAATCATCATATTAGGTCTGATAAGATTCTTTGTGCACTTGTGAGATGAGAAGAAGCAGTCTCGATGTTATAATTCCATTATAGCTTTTGAAACCAAACTGTCCTGTTCTGTTTTCTTTAAACGTGCCAGAGTTCACACCTTTAAATGTGTATTTGAGACATGACCCATTGCAAGTTCCTGTTCTTATAGTTTAGCAAGACGCTTACTTCTTCTTTTCTGCATACAGTTTAATGTCTATTTATAATATGGCTGGAAACACACACACACGCACCTACACACACCCACACACACAGAATACAGACACTGATGTTGCTCAGATATGCCTGCTTAAGGATGTATTTGTAATTGCATATCCATGAATGATTACTTGTTAACAATAAAAAGGGCTGTAGCAAAGGAATCAGTCGAAGTTGGTTGGGTTCAGGTGAAGGAATCTTTTCCTCAACTTTGACTGACTTCCCTCGTGAGCCACAAAGACAAAGAGCTCTGTCTTGTCTTGTTTTGTTTTGTTGTGCAGTTTGTTGGTCTTGTGTTCCAGCGGGGTTTGTGCCTAGATAAACCCAAGAAAGAGTCTACAGTCAACTGGACTAACTTGTTAAATCACTCATTAATTTTCATTAGATCATTTTAAATTAATATGTGAGCATGAAACTTTCATTTTTATTGTAATATGAATGATTAATTCAGTGATTATTAAATCACTGCAGCCTGCCCTGTGTTGTTATTCCCCTGTTTTTTAATTCTGGCAATTCTTCAAATCATTCAGATACTCAAAAACTGTTTCAAATTCAAATTCAAATTTTATTTGTCACGTACACAGTCATACACAGTACGATATGCAGTGAAATGCTTAGACAACTGTTATTGTTGTTATTATTAAATCGTAAATGGCCTGTATTTATATAGCGCTTTATTAGTCCCTAAGGACCCCAAAGCACTTTACATATCCAGTCATCCACCCATTCACACACACATTCACACACTGATGATGGCAAGCTACATTGTAGCCACAGCCACCCTGGGGCGCACTGACAGAGGCGAGGCTGCCGGACACTGGCGCCCGGTGTCTGCCCGGTGGTGTAGGGTCCTGATTACCCCAAGTTTGTGTTCCAGAGGGTGATGGGAGTCAAAGAGGAGGTACTGGTACTTTTGTCCCTCTGTGGGGGGATACTCCCACTAGGTTTAAATCTGGGACTCTCCACCATTTGACCTTAGAACTGAAGAAGCTTCTCGGATGAGAGGTGAAACGTCTTCAAGCAACTTAAAGAAGTCCAGACGCTTTTCTTTGCAAGCTCCTTTGACTACGATGACCTGGATGACTGAGAACCTTCACAGACATTATCAGAAGCAGTTACAAAAAGTGAACAGCAGGTGTCAGTGTTTTCCTTTTTCTGCAGGAGCAACACAGATGAAAAACCTGTTATGACCAAAAAAAAAAAACCTGTATATAGGATACAGACATTTTGACTCTGTCATTCTGTAGAGATGCATATAGTTGTTATGTGAGTGATCACATTCATCTTATATTAAATGTAAAAAATTGTTGTTAAGTGCTGTGCTGTGGAATAACAGTCTAGCCACGTGTAGAGGTTCCTGAAAATGTAGAAACATCATGTGTTTTTCTTCTTCAATCAAATGACATACAAGTTAAATGTCTAAAGGAGATTTTTTTTAAAACATTCTTTTCAAACATAATGAAAGCACCAAAAGATGAAAATATATATTTTAAAGAATAGTGTTCAGCCCTCTAATAATCCCAGGAATTTAGAGAAAGTAAATAATAGTGGAGCTGTGAGCACATGATTGGCTTTAATGAGTTTCTTTTATTCACTCATCTGTATGTCAAAAGCCCAGCAGTTAACATGGGATCTGCTAATTTTATGACATGACTGTATCTGGTTCAGTGATGTGACATTATTACACTTTACTACTTTTGGTTACTGGGCTACTTTTGTAGCAAGATTAATCTGCAGAGTGTACCTGGAAAGTGTTTGATTGTCAGACTTTTATTTGTCAGACTTCTATTTTATTTGTTAACATTAAAATAACCACTTAATTTTAATGATTCAACACTCCATGTTTAGAGTCTTTTTCAATTTTTCCTTTTAGCAAACTGCTTATCTAGTTTAGGGTCATGTGGGTGCTGCATCCCAGCTGCCAAACGTCGGGTACATTCTAGGCATGTCGGCAGTCTATTGCTTGGCTAATTTTTTCCGGCTCGGACTGAGCAGATCCCTCCAGCGCGCAGACCTCAGGCTCTGGCTGAGATGTGGCTGGGCTTGACTGAAGACTAGTAGCCACAGGGGTGTGAGCAGAGGATGCCGTGGCTATAGCAGGTGGTTTAGATGAAGATGGCGGCGTGGCAGCTGCAGACAGGTGAGACGTGGGGGATTACAGTCGATTACAGTCGTCCAGCCTGGAAGTAATAAATGCATGAACTAGTTTTTCAGCGTCACTCTGAGACAGGATATTTCTAACTTTAGAGATGTTGCACAAATGGAAGAAAGCAGTCTTACATATTTGTTTAATATGTGCATTGAAGGACATGTCCTGGTCAAAAATGACTCCAAGGTTCCTCACAGCATTACTGGAGGCCAAGGTAATGCCATCCAGAGTAAGAATCTGGTTAGATACCATATTTCTAAGATTTTCAGGGCCGAGTACAATAACCTCAGTTTTGATCTGAATTAAGAAGCAGAAAGTTAGCGGCCATCCAGGTCTTTATGTCTTTAAGACATTCCTGCAGTTTAACTAATTGGTGTGTGTTATCTGGCTTCATGGACAGATAGAGCTGGGTGTCATCTGCATAGCAGTGTAAATGTATGCTATGTCTTCTAATGATGCTGCCTAAGGGAAGCATGTATAGTGTAAACAGAATTGGTCCTAGCACTGAACCCTGTGGAACTCCATAATTAACCTCAGTGTGTGAAGAGGACTCTCCATTTACATGCACAAACTGGAGTCTATTAGATAGATATGATACAAACCACGGCAGCACAGTACGCATTACCTTGGCCTCCAGTAACGCTGTGAGGAACCTTGGAGTCATTTTTGACCAGGACATGTCCTTCAATGCACATATTGAACAAATATGTAAGACTGTAAATTCCAATCAATGAATCAATCCAGTGAAGATACACTCCGCTCCTGGCTCATGGTGACACACAAACAGTTCAGCAGGCAATCCACAGTAGCAAGGTCTTTCACACTTACTAGTCAACAGCTGTACTTAACAAGTTTGACATTCAGAATCCCGCACTGACTAGAGCTCAGCCACACTCTTAAATAGGTCGCTCCTAACGAGAGTGATCTCGTGGCTGCAGGTGACGAGCGGCAGGTGTGGCTGCCTCCAGCACAGGAATACTTCCAAGATCGCCATCCTTCTGGCAACCAAAACATCCGGGAGTGCGAACATAACATAGCACACACACACAGGGAGACGGAGAAACTAGTGATGTGCGATACCACTGATTTCCTTTACGATCTGATACCAAGTAAAATTCAGGGTGGTACAAAAATTTAATGTTTTATTGTATTTCAAATTATAGCTTCATATTGATTACAGGACATCAACTTACTTGTTCTTATTGCTTAATAATGCAGAATTATATAGAAATAAAAAAGTTGTGCACTATTTGAACACTTTGAACACAGCACTAAATGACTCCGCGGGAGACGTCTATCTCACGCTAGCAGCACCTGTCCCTCTCCTCCTTTTCAGTTCTCCTCAACATACGCTCGTCATATTCTGTGATATGATTTACTCTGAGGTGTTTGACGAGGTTAGTGGTGTTGCCACAACACCTCACTGTCTTGTCTGTCACTGTCTTGCCACATGTATTGCAAACCGCGTTATGGCTGTTTGTGGAGGCAAAATATGTCCACACGTGACTTTGTTTGCGCTCAGCCATTGTTGTGAGTGCGCGCGCCAAGGGGCTACAACACATTTATACAGCCGTATTTTGCATGTGACTATGAAAGGCAGAAGAGGAAATAGTTCCTTTC
Organism: Haplochromis burtoni; assembly: GCF_018398535.1. NCBI lineage: Eukaryota > Metazoa > Chordata > Actinopteri > Cichliformes > Cichlidae > Haplochromis > Haplochromis burtoni. Next base: position 93,640 of record NW_024583208.1, on the reverse strand, counting down.
AATTTAGATGATCCGAATGATATAGTTTCTTTCCACTGCGTTCCTTTTAATGATAAACTACAAATTTACCCCAAGGCACTAAAATATTGATATTTTAATATGAGAATCGATTCTAGAACATAAATAACTGGTACAGGATGAATCGATATTTCAGTATCGATCCGCACACCACTAGGAGAAACAAGAAAGAGACAAAAAACACCAAAATACATGAGCGCTGGGCCCCTAGACCCAGGCCGTGACAAAAGCATGCTAAATTATTTGGTTGAAATTAAATTGTCAACGAGCTCTGAATTCAAACAAACCATGAAAATCCAATTAAAATACTATGCATCAGGTTAGTCTATTTTGCAGACATTTCATCAGTAGCAGCTCAAAATACTCAGTAATTTTTATTGCTCCCACATCCTTGTACGCATGCCTGACAATAGGATGATTGCTTGTGTCCTGGGAGATCTCATTCCACATGATGTGTGGCAATTCTCCATTAGCGAGTTAATGCAGATGGGCTGCACAGTGTGAACGCGTTAACAAGCTACCCGTGCTAACACGTTAATGCCGTGCAGACCTTGCACGGGGCGATCCGCATTATGGCCCGTGTTTAGTCTCTGTTCCCATGTGTACTCTGTACTCTTCTTGTGTCCACGTTCCCGTCTAGTCACTTTTGGCTCTTTTCTGCTTCACAAAAAAGCTAAAACATAAAAACAGAAATCAACCAAAAGCAAGTTTAAAAAGATGAGTTTTTAGCTGTTTTTTTAAGTGAAACCATGGAGTACACCCATCTCAGACTCAAAGGAAGGGAGTTCCAGAGTCTGGGGGCCACAGTTACAAATGCTCTATCGCCTTTCGTTTTCAGCCTCGTATGCTGGACGTCCAAGCCCTGATCACATGACCTCAGGGACCTGCTGGGGATGTACGGATGTAAAAGATCTCTGATATAGGTTGGCGCTTGTCTAGGCAGAGCCCTGAATGTCAAAGTCAAAATCTTGAAGTGGATTCTGAATTTTATGGGGAGCCAGTGCAACTGGATCAGCAGAGGTGTAACGTGAGAGTATTTAGAAGACTTGGAAGCTTTGCAGCAGCATTCTGAACAACTTGCAGGTGATCCACAGAGGCTTTACATAAACACTGGAGACTCTAATAAGTGCAGTTTCAGTAGAGTGTCCTACATCCTGCATGCTACACAGAACTCACCATGACATACTAATAACAATTGTAAACATTGTCTTTATTTACATGAGGTCTGCTTTCAGATGAAACTGTGGGTAAAATGTGTAATATGATGAGTTTGTCTTGAACGTAGAAGTTGTGGTGGCCTAATTAACACCCCACCCCCACAGACATGTGGTCACACTCAAAGTGCAGATGGTTTATTTTCAGCATAGAAACAACTTTTTTTTTCTCCAACATGTACCCACAATATTTCGTATACATAATCAGTTGATCTGTGCTGTTTTATACCTAACATAGTGGCTACATGAAACTAATAATACAAAGTAAAGGAAAAGTAAAGCTTTTTATTATGATACTTTTTGATTTTTTGCTTTTTTAAAAAATCTAAATAGTTAACAGTTATGTATTGATTTCTTTCCCCTTAAAATATTAATTTTCTGTACACTTTTTCATATGATCTGTGTTCCCATGTTTGCTTTGTACAAGTACTTTTAATGCTTGGCAACTGCTTTAGGTTGTTTATAAACCCAGTGATCAGCAGTTTGTGGTGTTGCCAGGCAGAAATAGAAATATTTCTACATGAACAGGGTCCTGCATAGATGACTGACATATTGAGATACTTTTATATGGTAGGCCTGTTTAAGATTCAAACTATCAACTGACAACATAAATGTATCTGTGAGGAGTTTACTGTGGCCATAGATGACAGCAACAACAAGCAATTTTCTCATAGACTTTAACTTTACATCTTTATAAAACCAGAGAACTGCCACCTGTTGTCCTTTATTAAATGTAGACTCCATACTACAGTCATACTGAAGTCAGAAAAAGCTATTTTTTCAAGCAATATTTGTTTTATTTCACCAATACAGCCCTGAAGAAACATTGAACAGACAGAAAAATAACAGTCCTGTATTTAAACATACTGCTGTGTCTCATGTCAACAGTGCAGTAAACCGAACTAAATGAATATTATTTACAGTGATGTAAGACTCTTTTATTTCATCTTTAAAAGCATTGAATATACAAAAGCGTCTTTATGTGTTTTAAAACTTGTACCAAACTCTTGTCCATGTCACACATCACAAGTATTCTTGCTGTTTGTTCAGTCCACTTATTAACAACAAAGGAGCGATGATGACATTAAGTTGCTGCCTCCTGCTGCAATATCTGAAGCTGTTTTGAAGCAGCTTCATTATTGAAATCACTGTCATCAGCTACAAGGATTGTCTTGGCTGCATATAGATATATGACAAACATAACAAATAGTACAGTATTATTTCCAAAAGTCAGTACAAGGGAGGAAATGGAAATGTTAATGTAACGAAACACAAATATAATCCAGAAAAACCAAATGTTAGCCCTAAATCCACAGAAAGAAAACCCATTATCATTTAAAAAAAGAAGAAGAAATCCATCCAAATTCCATCTACCGAATTTCTCACCCTTTCTCTAAGGGAGAGGCCAGCAACCCTTCGGAGGAAGCCCATTTCAGCTGCTTGTATCCATTATCTTGTTTTGTTTTTTTTTTCGTTCTCAAGGGACAAGGTATTATTTGGACATACTGTAGAAACAAAGAAAAATGATGTGGCAAACAAAATTATAAGCAAAAAATAAGTAGACTACTAAAACCTATGTGGGAAAGAAAAAAAAGGTGAACAACATTTAGATAGGCACTCCAGCAGCCTGTCAATGCATAAAAGAAACATAATCAAGTCCATGAAAGGACTGAGAAAGTCCATAGAAGATAAAACATAAACAGGACAGATGATTGTGGGAATGGGTATGGCGGAGAGTCTGATATTTGTGGAGGATGGTGTTTGGTTAATTTGTCAGAATTTGTAAAGTTTGATGCCCATTTCTCTATAACTGTGTTTTCATCAGCCCACCTGTCTTTGCTGTCAGTCACACTCTTCCATCAGCTGAGCACAGACATGCCAGCAGCTTGTCAATGCATCCTTTTAGCATGAAAAGAAACAGAATCAGGTCCACAAAAGGACTGAGCAAAAAAAACCCCAAAACAACAGAAAAGTAACGAAATATGTTACTGATGATTGTGGAAACAACGATTAGAAAGTAGTAAAAGAACAACAGAATTAAAATTCCTAGACTTCGACGTTTCTCCTCAGTGGGCACTGAGGTGGCAGCAGGCAGGGCTCTGAAGGTCCGAGCTAAGCAGAAGATGAACAGGGGGCCTGGGAGGGGGGCATGAATAATTAATCGTTCTAATTCATGTAAGACTATGGCAAGAGGGACACTGACTATACAAAAAGCCCAGACAAGGACACAGACCAGCACAGAACTCCTCGTTTGTCTGAGGCAGTCCAACAGTGGATATGTGATGTGAAAACACCTGCAACAGAGGAGAGACACTAATTTGTATCATCACAGTGTAGAATAATATGATTCTGACTGTAAGGATGCTTCACAGTACAATATAATGTTCAGAGACATGCAGGTACACACACTAAAAGACGAACAGGTACCTTTCCAGAGCAATGCACATCCTGAAGTACAGACTGGCCATCACACACGAGAGGTGAATAACAGCAGGTATGCTGCTTCCTATTCTTAATAACCAAACAATCATTATGCAGATCTGGATTAGATTGGAGAGGAGGAGGTTTGTGTAATAGATGACAGGGACTGGACTCCTTCGCACCTGCAGGGAATATAAATGAATAATAAATAAATGCAATAATACACACGACATGCTGTTTATGCTGTTTTTATGATCTCAGGCAGCACAAGGAGAGTAATTCATAAAACAACTATCAATATT
>NW_024583208.1:65125-81618 GCF_018398535.1 Haplochromis burtoni | reverse complement strand
TTGCCCTCTGAAACTCTGACCCAATAAGCTGTAATTGAATGGCCCTGTCATAGAGTCTAAAATCCTAACTTGCCAACATGAAGGTTATAAGAATAATTTAAAGCTGCACTAAGGAGTTTTTGGAATTATTGTTGCTGTGCAGGGATATTTCATGAGCAATTTCTGAATCATTTTTAAAGATTAGCATGTAAAGTTTTCAAGATCAGTAATGCAAAGTAGATTTTACATTAGAGTTAGTTTGATTGAAATTTATGGTTAATCAAATAATTGTAAACTTCTCTGAACTCACAAAAAAGTTGAATCCAGTTGAACTTTAATCAAGTGTTAGCATCGACTTTAAATTGTGTTATTTTATATTTCATGATCCCTTTCATCACCACCACTGTTTATTATTCTGTGCCAACTTTTGTAATCTGTTTTTATTTTTAACTTTAATTAAAGTTAAAAGTTAATTCTCCAGCACATTTGAGGCTATTGCACGTTATTATCAGTTGCCTTTGCTGCTTGTTTACCAACATAATCAGTAATTTCATGACTATGTTAACCTGCTGCTTTTTTAAATCATTTTCTATGCCACACCAAAAGTGTATAGATTCCTACAAAACCCTATCACAGGAAATTATCTAGAGTTTCAGAAAGTCCTAGAGGTGATGATGTGGATCGACACGTGTGTCTGCCTTCCTTTGACCATACTGATGATTTGTTGTGTGGTAAGTAAATAAAAAAATTTTTTTATGTGAATAATTTGACGATTTAGCAAAATAAATATCCAATCCAATCCAATCCAATTTTATTTATAAAGCACTTTAAAATACCCAGCACAGGAACAAAGTGCTGTACAGAAAGTAAGTTAAACAGCAAATTAAATAAATAAATCACATAAGACATAAAATTAAAATTAAAATTAAAATACATAAATAAAGGAAGGGAATGACTTAATTATGGATCATTAAAATTAAATAATTAGTCCTTTACACTCGAGTTCAAGCTTACTAGTGCTGATTTAGCTCACAGGTTGAGCAAATACCCACAAATGAGTTAAATGAGCGGCAGAGTTTGACTCTAACCCGTCTTCCCCTTCTTTTTCTCCTCACTAACCTGTATCCTCTTCATAATAATAATATAATAATAATAATAATAATAATAATAATAATAAATAATAATAATAATAATAAATCTTACTGAATGACTTAAAAGAGTGTTCCGTTCCACTGTAGAAGTTGCCTATTAGTATAACAAATGTCAATGTGTAAAATGACAGTTCACCAAAATTTAGACTTTAACAACACTCAAGCCGTCAACTACAAACGGTGTTTCAAAGAGCTCGTTTAACTGTAAAACTGTGCTGATTAATTACTAAAGTAAAACAATCAACATTGTTTCAACACAGCAAAGACAACAAACTTGATTACATTTACATGCATGTCCACAGCACATTTTCATGGTCTGAAAATGGGAATATATATATATATACACTCAACAAAAATATAAACGCAACACCTTTGTTACTGCTCCCATTCCCCATGGGATGGACGTAGAGACCTAAAATTCATTCCAGATACACAATATAACCATCCCTCCCAAACAGTGGTCACAAATCAGTCCAAATGTGTGGTAGTGGGCACATCTGCTATATTGAGATAATCCATCCCACCTCACAGGTGTGCCACATCAGGATGCTGATCTGACATCATGAGTAGTGCACAGGTGTACCTCAGACTGCCCACAACAAAAGGCCACCCTGGAATGTGCAGTTTTTTGCGCTATTGGGGGTCTGGGGACCCAGAACCGGTCAGTATCTGGTGTGACCACCATTTGCCTCATGCAGTGCAACACATCGTCGCATGGAGTCTATCAGATTGTCAATTGTGGCCTGTGGAATGTTGGTCCACTCCACTTCAATGGCTGTGGAGGTTGTTGGATATTCGTGGGAACTGGTACACGCTGTCGTATACGCCGGTCAAGCACATCCCGAACATGCTCAATGGGTGACATGTCCGGTGAGTATGCTGGCCATGCAAGAACTGGGACATTCTCAGCTGCCATCTGCCCTGAACAATGTGAACCATGATTCATCCGTGAAGCGCACACCTCTCCAACGTGCCAGACGCCATCGAATGTGAGCATTTGCCCACACAAGTCTGTTACGGCGACGAGCTGGAGTCAGGTCAAGACCCCGATGAGGACGACGGGCATGCAGTTGAGCGTCCCTGAGACGGTTTCTGACAGTTTGTGCAGAAATTGTTTGGTTGTGCAAACCAATTGTTCCAGCAGCTGTCTGGGTGGCTGGTCTCAGACGATCTTGGAGGTGAACCTGCTGGATGTGGAGGTCCTGGGCTGGTGTGGTTACACGAGGTCTGCGGTTGTGAGGCCGGTTGGATGTGCTGCCATATTCTCTGAAACGCCTGTGGAGACGGCTTATGGTTGAGAAATGAACATTCAATGCACGGGCGACAGATCTGGTTGACATTCCTGCTGTCAGCATGCCAATTGCACGCTCCCTCATTGCTTGTGGCATCTGTGGCATTTTGCTGTGAGACAAAACTGCACATTCCAGGGTGGCCTTTTGTTGTGGGCAGTCTGAGGTACACCTGTGCACTACTCATGATGTCAGATCAGCATCCTGATGTGGCACACCTGTGAGGTGGGATGGATTATCTCAATATAGCAGATGTGCCCACTACCACACATTTGGACTGATTTGTGACCACTGTTTGGGAGGGATGGTTATATTGTGTATCTGGAATGAATTTTAGGTCTCTACGTCCATCCCATGGGGAATGGGAGCAGTAACAAAGGTGTTGCGTTTATATTTTTGTGAGTGTATATGTATATATATATGTTTCTGTAAGGTACAAACATCGAGGGCATAAGTATAGACCGTCTCAGTGATATCATGCAGTGATGTGTCGGTCGGGACATGGATCTGGTTCCTGCCTCGGAGATTGAAATGCTTTTAAATAGTTAAAAGCTTAAAATATTACACATACTATTAGAAATTGGACATCCCTTTATCAAAGTAAGATGTGTATTTGTTTTTGTACTTTATAATATAGTTTTTTGTAGTATAAAAGTATAAAAAGCCATCTATAAACATATAATCTATGTTTTGTATTTTAATAATTCATCTTTCAAATAATTTGACTTTAAATTAATTTAAGAAACAAAAACTTGAAGCAGCCGATTGGGAGCCAAAAGAACTTTCTCTTTTTAGTGAACGAGCAATAAGACCTAAATCAGCTGCACCTTGGCAGTACAGACACCATCCTAGTGACAAATTGTTCCTCTAAATGTGCAGTAATTTAGTTTTTCACAGGGCAGCAAACATGGAAGCGTACACACATGCAGACTTTCACACGTATCACATGTACGATGTGACTTAAACAAAATGCTCTTTTCCCAATATTACTGAGTCATTCAGAATTTAAAAGCCCATACCATAAAAACCATAAAGAAGTTACCTTAAAGTCACTGTTCTCATCAAGGCAACATTGCCTCTAACAAAACAGATCTTATTTCTTTAGAAATGGATCTGTTAGCTCTAATGTCAGACCTCGCTGGTGCAGAGGTTTGTCATTGTGAACAAAAGCAAGACACTCCATAGGGTTCTCACTTGCTAGCAAGGGACGTCCGGCAAGTTGTAAAACAATGTAAAACCCATATTGTGTGCCATAAAAGCTAAGGCACTGTGTGTGTGGTGTGTGTGTGTGTGTGTGTGTGTGTGTTGTGGTGTGTGTGTGTGTGTGTGTGTGTGTGTGTGTGAATGTATGTGCGAGCACGTGTGTGGGTGTCTGTATGTGTGTGTATATTTCTCTATATACGTGACTTCCTGCTAGTCAGAAAAGTCATCTCCCCTCACCTTGTATATGGCTTAACCCCTTTTTAACAGTACACAACCATACACAAGCATAGGCGAGGCCATAAATGGCAAGAAGTAAACATCCTCACTAAGTAAGGACAGAGAACCTTCACATAGGACGTGCCTGCAGTTAAACACTATAGCTAATTGCCTCCCCCACATCCTAGATGTGTAGGGGAGGAACAGAAAAATATCTAAATTTACAAAATTACAAATTTAAGCACAACAATAACAACTATTATCACAATCAACCTAAAAGGGTCTTTCACTAAAATTTAATTTAACTTCACACCACCTCTAAATGATTGACACTTCTATTATATGTAGTGTTGTGAAGTAACCCAAGTGAGTATTTTGTCCTCTGGTGCTTTACATGCACCAGTTTGAACCATTAGAAAAAAGGAGAAGTTCTGACATCAGAGTCTGAAAAGCAAGGAAGTCAAGAGACACTTTGATTTTACAAAGGTTGCTACACTCTGAATGAATGGGAATAATTATTAGAACATCACTTGTGAATTAAAGCTGGAAATACTCCCAAACAAATGTAGTATATACATGTGTTTTTCTTAACTTTATTAAAACCTGCAGTTGGCAGCTGCTTTATGAAACCATATTTGTGACTGTATGAACTTCTAACGAGCTTAATCTTCCTGTTTGCACCATATTAAAACCCACAGACCCACCAGATGAGAGTGGCTGAAGTGGCGACAAACACCTTGTTGATGATTTTTAAAGATCGCTATCTTCAGTCAGAACCTGTGACCTCAGAGGTGTGAACTGAGACAGGGTGTGAAAGTTCTGACACATCTGTAGAGGTTATTAAGCTTTTAATGCAAACTAACTTACAGGCAATATTTTGTTTATTTACTTTAATAGAAAGAGTTGAATAGAATAGAATAGAATAGAATAGAATAGAATAGAATAGAATGCCTTTATTGTCACTATACCAATGTACAATGAGATACAGAGCATCTCCTACTCAGTGTAAACATGTAGGAGAAGAAAGGGGGGTGAGGTGCACAGTTTCTGCAGCACTATATATATTTGAACAGTATTTTGAAAAAAAAAAAAACAGCAACAAAAAAACAAAGAAGAAACAAGGCGCAGTTTCCAAGGCTGTCCATACCTGAAGCCTTGGAAACTGCTAAGCCATGGCTCACAGCCTTGGCCAGCTGCTTGATGAGGTACACCAGAGAGATAGAAGGCAGGAGAATAAACCAGCCGTTCTCCACAGAACCAGCCAATTTGTACTCTCAGTGGCAGGGTAGGCAGGCCTGAACCCTCTCAGTGAAATCACTGACAACACTGGCTATGGATACTGACTACGGAGTGTATGAGTTGTCAGCCACCTCCTGTATATGGATGACATCCAGCTGTATGCCAAGAGTGACATCGATTAACTGATCCACACCACCAGGATATACAGCAATGACACTGGATGAAATGTAGTCAGATGATAACAAAGAGAGGGAAGGTAGTCAGAACTGAGGGGATCGAACTACCTGTTGGACTTCCAGATACAGACGGACAAATGGTGGTGGCTACCCAACTGGTCATAGTGGTGGTAGGCACACAGAAGAAGACGACTGTAGTGATAAACGTAGCGGTTCAGAATGACAGCAACACCAAGAAAAAGGACCAAAGGTCTGCTAGATGATGTGAATCATCTAGCAGACCTTCTGAGGGTACTTCACGTAGTCTTGGTAACCAGCTACAGGGGATTCAGGTTTCAAGCTTCACCATAATCCTATCTTTCAGGTCAGTTCCTCTATTCCTCAGTCCGCTCCAAAGGCGTGTCAAGGTCAAGGTCAAGGTAACTTTATTTATACCCAAAGGCAAGGTAAATTTGCTTTACAGAAAAATGACAGCATTTGGCATCCCTTTAAAAACAGTAGTCTTACCACTAACCTATCCAGCTCCATACTGATATATATATAATATTTAATCACACTGGTTTTCAGTACTCAAAGAGTTTTAGAAGGCTAAAGTCTAATATTAGCTGGCATAATGTTAGCTTACAATGTTATATTATTGTTTAGCCGACTCCTGTCAGCTGTCCAGAGATGGCTGGGTCTGATATCTGCTGATGATAACCAGCTGCGACAATATCAAGAATAAATAAACATGGTCCTGATTTCTTATGTTCGAACACTTCAGGTGAGGAGGAACAGGAGGAGATGGAGATGAGGAGAAGAGAGTAGTGGTGGAGTAGAGGAGGCAAGAGAAAGCAAAAATATTGTTTGAAACAGATACTGATTAGAACTTCATATAACTGATACTACTATTCATTTCATGCAGCGATGTGCACATGACGTCACATATCTCTCAGCAGATACCCCTGTTTGTTAATTGTCTGGCCGGTTATATTAAGTAAACCTTAGTTGTGTTTTTGTTTAACTGGCTCAATGAATATTAAGCTCATAGCTCTTTTGCACACATCTCTGTTTCACACTTCAATATTTTGTCTTATTTGTTGTCTTCATTTATTTATTTGTGCTATTTGTATTTTTATCTGTTCTGTTTCTATTGTATATATTAATCGGCATCTGTGTGTGGACAGCAAAGAAAGAATTTCATTGCACAGAGAAATGCCTTTTTTTCTATGGACACATGACAGTAAACACTTTGAATCTTGAATCTTTGAATGTAAAATACTGTGAATAAACACAATGTATTTTCAGTTCTGTGTTGTTTATAAATAATAATAAAATAATAATAATAAAGATAATAAGAAGGAATGCATTTTCCAAGGACAATATTTATTCATTTATTTATTTTTGATAATTCAAAGAAGATTTTAACAAATGAGGAATTCAGGTATTTTACTTCAAATGTTGGAAAAAAAAAAGGTAATTTTTGCACATAAAAACCTGCAACCATAAAACATCTTACAACAATAACAATTGGAGGAGTTGAATACAAAGCTGACACAGGAAACCCTTCACACCTACAGGAAGTTTAGGATCACCAGTTAAACTAACCCTAATGCAGGTTTTGGACTGCAGGTATTAAAAGTACCTGACGAGGACGCTCACAGACCCGAGGAGAACATGCAAACTCCAAACTGAAAGGCCCCAAACTGGATATGAACCTGGGTCCTTCTGGCTACCTCACCACCACGGGGCCTTTAGAAGAAATTATGAAACAATTTCTACTTTTAAACTGACATCATCCAACTACTCAACAAAACAATTCTTACAGCCTGAGGCTTCAGCTGAAGAAATATTTTGGATGGTGTTTACTTATCTCACACTTTCTAATTCCTCACCATCTCTCCTGTCATGTGACCCTGTTTCCTCGTTTCCTTCATCTCTGACTACATGATCTGACCTGTCTGTGCTAACATCAGTCACATCTCCTGTGTTGTTGCTCTCCATACTGCAGCAGCACAGACGTGCCAGCAGCCTGTCAATGGGTCCTTTACACATGAAAAAACAGAATGAAGTCCAACAATGAACTAAAAAGAAAAAGATCATAATGATAAAATCAATAGTTTTACAGGGGAACGTGGCAAGTTGCAAGTTAATAGAATGACTGCAGGAAGGTTTATGAGAAAGTAATTAAGCAGCAACAGAACCAAGGTTCCTACAGTTCTTCGTTTTTCTTCAGTGGGCACTGAGGTGGCAGCAGGCAGAGCTTTAAGTGTCCCAGCGAGACAGAAGATGAACAGGGGGGCAGGGAGGGCGGCATAAATAATTAAACGTACAAGGTCATGTAAGACTATGGCAACAGCAGCACTAACACTACAAAGGACCCAGACCAGAGCACAGACCAGCAGAGAACCCTCAGTTTGTCTGAGGCAGTCCAACAGTGGGCAGGCAATGAAAAAATACCTGCAACACAAAACAGACAGATGATCAGATTATCACACAGAATAGTTTGTTTCTGAACGATGCCTCATAGTTCAGTGTAATATTCAGAGACATGCACACACACACGCACTGGTACCTTTCCAAAGCAATGCACAACCTGAAGTAAAGACTGGCCGTCACAGCAAAATAGTAAATGAAACGTGCAATGTTGTTGTAATGCAGTATTTCCTCCCAAAAGAACATCATGTTGCGATAGATTAGAACGGTGATGATGAGGTTTGTGTAATAGATGACAGGAACCTGATATCTTTGACCCTGCAGGAAATATTAATTGAAACCACATTAATACAGTAATAAAGATTATATAGTCATAAGTGTAGATTAATGTGTATGAAGAGTAAATAAATAAATAAAATATATTTAGTTTACTTCTTAAAAAGTAAGTTATTTGTATGTTGGAAAAGATGAAAAATAATAATAATTACAATGTATTGTTTTGAATTAATTATTCATACACCTCAAAATAATCACAAATTTCAAACACTCACATCGGCACCTAGAATATCAAATTAATCTGACATGCATGTCCAGCAGAAACAAAACGAATATTTAAACACAGCACCTTCCTGCCTGATCACAGTGAAGCGAAAGTGCGGGAGATATACTAAATATTTTTTAATTTAATTTTTCAATAAGAAAGTAAAATTTGGTCTCCAGGATTTAGAAAGGTCAGATGCAGAGCATACAGGAAGATTAACAGAAGCAGTTACAAAAAGTGAACAGCAGGCGTCCCACTGTGTCAACCTGCTTTCTTTGACTATAACAGCAACACAGATGAGTGACAACCAGAACCAAAAAAACCTGGTATCTCTCAAAAAACAGTGTATATAGAATTATATATTGCAGTTACTGAGAATATTACAGAGAATGATCACAGCTACCTTAAGACATATCTAAAAAAAATTAAGTGTTGACTGTTTTGCTGTAGAATAACAATATAGTCCGGTGCAGAGGTCACTGAATGGTCTAAAAATGTGAGGCTAAAATTTAGACCCAACATGTGTTTTTTTCTTCAGCCAAACTGCAAACATGTTGAACGTCTACATGAGATTTTGGCTTTAAGGAGTTTCATTTATTCACTCATCTGTATGTCAAAAGCCCAACAGTTAACATGGGATGTGCTAATTTATGACATGACTGTATCTGGTTCAGTGAAGTTGAATGATTTAGATTTTTACTTTACTTTTGCTGCACCAATAAAATAATATGTTAAGAATTTATTATTTTATTCTCTATTCCTACACTATTAATGGGCTACTTTTGTAGTAAGATGAATCTACAGAGTGTAACTGCACTGTAAAATGTAATTCTAGATGTTTGTTATTGTAACATATTATTCTATATCAGTTTGACAATAGATGACTGAAGTTGTTGTTATAACATAGAATTACAAAATAAAAACGTCCCAATTACACCAAAAAAAGCTAACTTAAAAACTCGTGTCCAGCTAAATCAGCAACTTATGTGAACTTGACAATGTGGGGAAGTTGAGCACAGCAGGATTCCACGTGACTGCTATCGAGGTGCATCATGGGGAATTGGCGGTTAACGACATTCATTCATTCATTTCATTCACTTATTTGTTCATTTTCAGGCACAACAAATACCTATATTGAACATAAAATGCACAAAACACACATGCTCACATTACTTGGACGTTTTCCAATCGTCTTCATTGGAATCTGCTTTCAAGGTGAGTAACATTGGTTATAACTATAAGGAAAGAGAGCTACAAAAGTTGGAACATGTTTTGAATTTATGGCATGACGCGGGTTTTTCTCTTTTACCGAAATGTTTGCTTTAGCTAATGTAACTTTAGCCGACAAGGTCCAGCTTGTGTGTCATGACCAAACTTAACCTAATACTGACATATGACCTTTTTTATGGGTTTAATGTGGCACTGACCAAATCACAAGTATTGTGCCGCTAGCTTTAAGGTTGTACACTCAAAACTCAGCTAATTAATAAAGCTTATTTCATATTGTCTCTGTACTTGTAAATTTCTTTCAAGTTCACAGGCTGTTGTATTTTGGTGGAAGTTCATTTTGGCAATATTTCCAATAATCATTTTCTAAAGGAAGATCCCTCACAGACTCTCAAGACTGTGAAGGTTAGCATTGTTTCTTTTAGTAAATTTAATAATTACAGCACCAAAGTGGATTTTAAATGAAACAATCAAGTGGTGATTGAAGTGCAGACTTTCAGCTTTCTTTTCTTTTTTAATATATTTTATTCTATTGTTAATTTTAATTTTAATTTTGTTTTTTCATTGTTCACACACTCACAGACATAAAAAGATGTGACATACTTACGTACCGCACAACACACACAGCAGAAGAACAGTATGGTCACGGGAAGGAAGAAGCAGACCTCGATCCATATCAGGACTCCCCACATCTCCATCTGACTTTCTGTGTGGTGGAGTTGCTGTAGAAGAATTTTCTACTCTGAAAAAAAAAATATGTGAAACAGCAGGTGGTGAAAGTGATTCACTGGTTTGCTCTAAATGCTGGAAAAACACTGAGTTCCTCCAAATGACCCTCCTCAAACTCATATTTTTTTCCCGTTTGACTTAAAATACATGTGTGGGAAAAGTCACACACAGTTAGACGGAGAAACAGGAGAGAGACAACAAAACACCAAAAATACAAAAAAAGCTGTATTTCGCATATGACTATGAAAGGCGGAAGGAGAAGTAGTTCCTTCCAATTTAGATGATCCGAATGATATAGTTTATTTCCACTGGGTTCCTGTTAATGATAAATTAAAAATTTATCCCAAATTATTAAAATATCGATATTTTAATATCAGAATCGATTCTAGAACATAAATAACTGGTACCGGAGGAAGCGATATTTCAATATTGATCCACACACCACTAGGAGAAACAGGGAAGAGACAAAAAACACCAAAAATGAGCGCTGGGTCCCTAGACCCAGGCCGTGACAAAAGGATGCTAAATTATTTGGTTGAAATTCAATTGTCAACAAGCTCTGAATTCAAACAAACCATGAAAATCCAATTAACATCTTATGCATCAGGCTAGTCCATTTCATCAGCAGCAACTCAAAATACTCAGTAATTATTAATGCTCCCACATGCTTGTATGCATGCCTGACAATAGGATGATGGCTTGTGTCCTGGGGGATCTCCTCCTACATCCAGAATGATGTGGGTACAAGGGCATCACTGAGCTCCTGGAAAGTGACCCAGAGGTTTTCCATTGGCTTTAGGTGAGTTTGGGGTCCAGTCAGTGGTATTAATTCCTTCATCTTCCAGGAGCTGCCTGCTCTCACCACATAAGACCGAGTATTGTGTTACACCAGGAGGAACCCAGAACCCACTACACCAGTGCACGGGCTGGGTTCCAAGGATATTATCCTGATATTAAATCACAGTCAGGGTGCCGTTGCCTAACCCATAGAGGACTGTGTGTCCCTTCATTGCAGTTTCAGCAAAACCATTTTTTGGGGTGGTTGTCTCATTGTTGCCCCTCTGATGCACATTTTGCTAATTTCATTATGACCAAAGCAGCCGAAACTGATTAATAACACCCACGCCACTCAACTTACCAGATCAATGTTGTAGTTAGCTTCTCTGATGACATATTCCGATGAAGACTTTTTAAAAGTGTTCTTTAAATTTTTTAAACTCGTATATATAATATAGAATTCTTAGAAAGAGAAGGGAGGTATAATTTTAGAGGGAAGTGGAATTTAAAATTACAAAGAGTAAGAACAACATTGAAAAGGATGTCTATTTCAATAGCTGGAGTTAAATTCTGGAATGAGTTAAAAGAAGAAATAAAGGTCAGTAGTGATATAAACCAGTTTAAAATAAAATTCAAAAAAGAAATATTAAATAAGTATAAGAATGAAGAAAATGCAATTAACCCAAGACAGCAGTCAAACTCATGTTTATTTTCTTCTGCAAATTAGCAAATCTAAATATAGTTTTAGTTGAACATGTGAAAATATTTTTTTGAGATGTTATGTTCTAAGTTGAAGGCATTGTATATGTTTTTGTTGTTCAAATTTAGATGATGAGGATGTAAACCTGAGGGGGTAGGGCTAAATAAGTATATACTTCTGCCTACTCCCTTTCAAACAACTGTATGGAATGATTTTATGAAACGTTGGTGAATGTATATGTTTGAAATAAAAAAGAACTGAACTGGACTGAACTGAATATATAGTAAAGAGATGCAAACTTTTACTTTGTGAGAAACTTCTCAGAGTTACTGACCCCCAATGTGTATTTGAAACTTTTTAAAACTGCAATTTCTTTAGTATTTTCTATGGTATTTTGGATCCGCGATAACTTCTTAGGTAGAGGAACTAGGTGTATAAATTTCAGAGCTAAACAATATATTTAAACTCTGTTAAAACCATCAGTTTTACATGAACTCTAAGTGCCACAGTCAGAAAATGTGTTTTTCATATTGGCTTTTTTTTCCTCTAACCGACTAAGCATCAAGTTTTAATAACAAAAGAAAATATCGAAAAACTTTAACATCTGTGATTTTTAACATATGATTTTTACTTAAATGTTGTTACCAAAGTCATTGTCCAGTTGTGTTTCTCCCATATTAAAGATTTTTTTTAAATATTGTTACGTTTTAACTTTGAGCAACTGCTAAATTTGACATTATATTTACCCAAGAAGTTAAAACCAGTCTAATTTCATCTCCAAAGGTTGACTCTGTTCATCTGGACGTAGCATTTTCCGTGAAATGTTTTGTCACTCATCCAAGTGACTTCTTCAGTCTCAACTGAAGGCAGGTTTCCCCAAATCTTATAAACAGTCCATTGCACAATGACTGAAACCAGCCCACCAAAGGAACGATGGGCTGAGAGGTCAGTTTCTTCATCATAATTATGCAAATTCTCATAACGATTGATTACAAAACACTGATCAATGGCCATGAGTACCATTCACAGTGAGTTGGGGAATGGCTGCAATCACAGCATTGTGAGATGGTGACAGATGTACCCTTAGGCCCCCTCCTCGATTCAGAGATGGTCTTTCCCTTTTCACGTAAATGGCCTCCTTGACTCCGCGCTCAAACCAGCGTTCCTCCCTGTCCAGGATGTGTACATCCTCATCATTGAAAGAGTGTCCACTGTTTCTCCCACAGAAAGTGCTACATCCAGAAGAACAGAATAAACTTTTGGAGATTTACTTACCTGGATGATTGACCATGCATCAAGACAGTCTAATTTAAGGTCATTTTCATGAAGGCAAGTTTAATTTAGACTAGGAATGTGTACCCAATCAACTGGTAACTGATCATGTCAGCAGCTAAATACAGTACTTATTTTATATTCACCAGGATCAGACAACTAATTTAAGAAACATCAATCTAAAATAAATTGAATTATGCTCCTCTTCAAGTATAAATAATAACAATAATTGTAAACATTGTCTTTACTTACCTGAGGTCTGCCTTCAGTTGAAACTGTGGGTAAAATGTGTAATATGATGAGTTTGTCTTGAACGTGGAAGTTGTGGGAGCCTAATTTACACCCCACCCCCACTGACATGTGGTCTCACTCAAAGTGCAGATGGTCTATTTTCAGCATAGAAAAAACGTTTTTTTTCCAAGATGTAGCCCACATTCAAGTTTCGTTGATACTAATCAGTTGATCTGTGCTGTTTTATAAACCTAACATAGTGGCTACATGAAACTAATAATACAAAATAAAAGAAAACTAAACCTTTTATCTATGATACTTTTTCATTTATTGCTTTTTTAATCTAAATTGTTATCACTTATGTATTGATTTATTTCCCCCTAAAATATTAATTTTCTGTACACTTTTTCATGCAATCTGTGTTCACAAGTTTGCTTTGTACAAGTACTTTCAACGCTTGGCGACTGCTTTAGGTTGTTTATAAACCCAGTGATCAGCAGTTTGTGGTGTTGCCAGGCAGAAATAGAAATATTTCTACATGAACAGGGTCCTGCATAGATGACTGACATATTGAGATACTTTTATATGGTAGGCCTGTTTAAGATTCAAACTATCAACTGACAGCATAAATGTATCTGTGAGGAGTTTACTGTGGTCATAGATGACAGCAACAACAAGCAATTTTCTCATAGACTTTAATTTTACATCTTTATAAAACCAGAGAACTGCCACCTGCTGGCCTTTTGATTAAATGTAGGACCCATAATGGATGAACAATTTGTAACTGCAAAAAATTAGACAAAGCTATTTTTTCCAAGCTAGATTGTATTTTATTTCACAAATACAGCTCTGAAGAAAAATACAGTGCCTCATATCACCAGTGCAGTAAACTAAACTAAATAAATATTACCTCAAACCACCCAGTTCTGTTGAATCACAAAAAAGTTTGTTCCCATCTATGTTTTGTACCACAAATAAATTTAGCCTTAGTAGTTGCTTTAGGTTTTTGTTCAGTAGATTCAATAGTTTCAGCATTCTCGCTCTGAAGTTTTGATGACATCTGTGAGTCACTGTAAGAAGAAATTAAATGCTCATTTAAATGCGCATAGAGGATCATAACTTCCATGGACAATTTTTATTTAGTTATTTATTTATTTAGTTATTTCCTCTCAAAGGAGAGGAGTTTAACAAATGAGGAAAATATCAGGTATTTCAGTTCAAACTTCAGAAAAATAATAATAATAATTTTTGAACATAAAAAACCTGCAACCAAGAAAGCATCTTACAACAATAATATTAATATTACACTACATTGTGTCATAACTCAAAAGATCAGAGGGAAATAAATTGTTACTGTGAGGGAAAACAAAAGTTATCCAAGAAATTAAACAACAATATAATTAAGTATGATATTAAAAAAAAAAACAATGTAAGCTGGATATGATCATTAAATGTCTTATAAAAAGCAATAACATAATAATAACCTTCTGTGATTAATATTTGAATATAAGAAGCCTTCAGAAGAAATTTCATCAGTCTCTTTTCATCCTCCTTATAGGAGTTGAATACAAAGCTAACACAGGAAACCCTTCACACCTACAGGAAGTTTAGGATCACCAGTTAAACTAACCCTAATGCAGGTTTTGGACTGCAGGAATTAAAAGTACCTGACGAGGACGCTCACAGACCCGAGGAGAACATGCAAACTCCAAACTGAAAGGCCCCAAACTGGATATGAACCTGGGTCCTTCTGGCTACCTCACCACCACGGGGCCTTTAGAAGAAATTATGAAACAATTTCTACTTTTAAACTGACATCATCCAACTACTCAACAAAACAATTCTTACAGCCTGAGGCTTCAGCTGAAGAAATATTTTGGATGGTGTTTACTTATCTCACACTTTCTAATTCCTCACCATCTCTCCTGTCATGTGACCCTGTTTCCTCTGTTTCCTTCATCTCTGACTACATGATCTGACCTGTCTGTGCTAACATCAGTCACATCTCCTGTGTTGTTGCTCTCCATACTGCAGCAGCACAGACGTGCCAGCAGCCTGTCAATGGGCCCTTTACACATGAAGGCAAACAGAATGAAGTCCAACAATGAACTAAACAGAAAAAAGATCATAATGATAAAATCAGTAGTTTGTCTCAGGGAAGCGTGGCTATATGAACAAGTTAATAGAATGACTGCAGGAAGGTTTATGAGAAAGTAATTAAGCAGCAACAGAACCAAGGTTCCTACAGTTCTTCGTTTTTCTTCAGTGGGCACTGAGGTGGCAGCAGGCAGAGCTTTAAGTGTCCCAGCGAGACAGAAGATGAACAGGGGGGCAGGGAGGGCGGCATAAATAATTAAACGTACAAATTCATATAAAAATACAGCAAGAGCAACACTAACAATACAAAAGGCCCAGACCAGAACACAGACCAGCACAGAACCCTCAGTTTGTCTGAAACAGTCCAACAGTGGGCAGGCGATGAAACAATACCTGCAACACAAAACAGAAAGATGATCATATTATCACACAGAATAGTTTGTTTTTGACCACAGTGATCCTTCAGAGTACATAATAATAATCAGAGAGATGCAAGTACACACACACACACACACACACACTGGTACCTTTCCAGAGCAATGCACAACCTGAAGTAAAGACTGGCCGTCACAGCAAAATTGTAAAAGAAAGATGCATTGTTGTCATACAGTGTCCTCCACCAAAGGAACGTCATGCTGCGATGGATTAGAACGGAGATGAGGAGGTTTGTGTAATAGATGAGAGGGACCTGATATTTTCGCCCCTGCCAGAAATATTAATTGAAACCACATTAATGCAGTAATAAAGATTATATAGTCATAAGTGTAGATTAATGTGTATGAATAAATAAATATATTTATTTTATGTCTTATAAAGCAAGATAAATATTTTACTTTTATGTTGGAAAACATGAAAATCTATTTCTTCTATAATATATATTTTTATATATTGTGTATTATTCATACACCTCAAAATAAACACAAATTTCAAACACTTACGTCTGCACATTGAAGATCAAATTAATTTCACATGTATGTCCAACAGAAATAAAATGAATATTTGAACACTGCACCTTCTTGCTTCACCGCAGTGAAGCTAATGTACATGACATACACTAAATATTTTTTTATTTAATGTCAATTAGTAAGTAAAATTTATTCTCCAGTACTTATTTCTCCATATGCAGAACAAACAGAAAGATTAACAGAAGCAGTTACAAAAAGTGAACAGCAGGTGTCACACTGTGTCAACCTGCTTACTTTGACTATAACAGCAACACAGATGAGTAACAAAATAAGAAACCAAAAAATG
>NW_024583208.1:57413-65029 GCF_018398535.1 Haplochromis burtoni | reverse complement strand
TATATATATATATATATAGATAGATAGATAGATAGATAGATAGATAGATAGATAGATAGATAGATAGAGGACAAATATATATTTTTAAACCCTAGTGTTCAGCCCCCTATTAATTCCGGGAATTTAGAGAATATCTTGATGCATGCACAATTAAGTAAATCCCCAAAAGTTGATTCTGTTCATCTGGATGTAGCAATTTCAGTGGGAGAAACGTTTTGTCACTCATCCAAGTGACTTCTTCACTCTCAGCTGACTTTATAAACAGAACATTTGCATGTGTCTGTGAAGGTTCTCAGTCATCCAGGTCATCGTAGTCTAAGGAGCTTGGAAAGAAAAGTGTCTGGACTTCTTTAAGTTGCTTGAACCTCTCATCCTTAGAGAACATTTGCACAATAACTTAAACTAGCACCACTGAATGAACAATGGGCTTGGAGGTCAGTTCCTTGATCATTAATATGCAAATTCTCATGACCATTGATCAACAACCACTGATCAATGGCTTTGATGGTGCTAGTTTCAGTCATTATGCAAATGTACTGTTTATAAGATTGGGGAAACCTGGAGTCAGCTGTGACTGAAGAAGTCACCTGGATGAGTGACGAAATATTTCTCCCACAAAACGCTACGTCCAGATGAACAGAATCAACTTTTGGGAACTTAGAGAATAACTTCTGAATAGTAGTGAAGCTGTCAGCACATGATTGGCTATAAGGAGTTTCATTTATTCATGAATCTGTATGTCAACAGCCCAACAGTTAACATGGGATGTGCTAATTTTATGACATGACTGTATCTGGTTCAGTGAAGTTGACATTATTGCACTTTACTTTTGATGCATCAATAAAATATAATATGGTAAGACTTTATTATTTTATTCTACTATTCCTACTCTATCAATGGACTACTTTTATAGTAAGATGAATCTACAGAGCGTAACTGGAAAGTGTTTGATTGTCAGATTTTATTTGTAAAGATTAAAGTAACTACTTAACTTTAATTATGACTCAACACTCCATGTTTATTTTCTTTCTCCTTTGAGTCAACAGCTTATCTAATTCAGGGTCATGTGGGTGCTGGATCGTATCTGACATCTGGCAGTCTATCGCTGGGCTAATTTTTATTTCTTTTCATTTTTAGATGTTTTCTTTTATTTTTGTTTTTAATTTTAATTTAGTGTTTTGTTTTTGTTTTTTGCTAAGTTTTTTTAATTGTTCACAAACTTATATAGACATAAAAAGATGTGACATATTTACGTACCACACCACATGCACAGCAGAAGAACAGTATGGTCACTGGAAAGAAGAAGCAGACCTCGATCCATATCAGGACTCCCCACATCTCCAGCTGACTTTCTGTGTGGTGGAGTTGCTGTAGAAGAATTTTCTACTCTCCTTAAAAAAAAAATAAAATAAATAATAATAATACTAATAGTAACAATAATAATAGCAACTCAAAATACTGCCACATGCTTATATGCATGCCTGACAATAGGATGATGGCTTGTGTCCTAGGGAATCTCATCCCACAACTAGGATGATGTGGGTACAAGGGCATCACTGAGCTGGAAAGTGACCCAGAGGCTTTCCATTGGCTTTAGGTGAGTTTGGGGTCCAGTCAGTGGAATTAATTCCTTCATCCTCCAGGAGCTGCCTGCTCTCACTACATAAGGATGAGTATTCTCTTGCACCAGGAGGAACCCAGAACCCTCTGCACCAGTGCAGGGTCCTGATACTAAATCACAGTTAGGGTGCCGTTGCCTAACCCATAGAGGACTGTGTGTCCCTTCATTGCCTCTCCAGACCATCACTGACCCACCACCAAAACGGTCATGCTGAATTATGTTACGGGCAGCATTATGTTATCCATGGCTTCAGACATTTTGACACCTGTCATGTGTGCTCAAAGTAAACTTGCTTTCATCTGTGAAAAGCACAGGATAACAGTGGTGGCTCTGCCACAAACCCCACTTGGCAAATGCCACTTGGGCTCCATGGTGTCGGGCAGTGACCACAGGGCCCACTAGTGTATATTGGGCTCTCATGCTACCTTCATGAAGTTTGTTTTGATTGTTTTTTCAGAGACATTCACACCAGAAGAGTGATGGAGTTCATTTTGTAGGTCTCTGGCAGTGCTCACCCGGTTCTTTACTGAAACCGGTCATGCTGATAGGTTAAGGACCTTCTACAGCCCTGCCCAGCTTTCCTAGAGTAACTGTCTTTCTCCTGATACTGTCTTGGGAGACCCAGGAAACCCTCTAACTACTTTAGCATGGCACATCAATACACGTGCCATTGTAACTGTGTAACCTCTGTAGGGTCCAGATATTTCCTCATGAAACCAGTAGTGACACGGACCCTACCCAAATGCAAAACTGAAAAAAATACTGAAAAGATCCATCCATCCATCCATTTTCTTCCGCTTATCCTAGGCCGGGTTGCGGGGGCAGCAGCCCAAGCAGAGAAGCCCAGACCTCCCTCTCCCCAGCCACCTCTTCCAGCTTATCCAAGGGAACACCAAGGCGTTCCCAGGCCAGCCAAGAGATATAATCTCTCCAGCGCGTCCTGGGTCTGCCCTGGGGCCTCCTCCCGGTGGGACATGCCCAGAAAAACTCTCCCAGGAGGTGCTCAGGGGGCATCCTTGTCAGATGCCTGAACCACCTCAACTGGCTCCTTTCCATGTGGAGGAGCAGCGGCTCTACTCTGAGCCCCTCCCGAATGGCCGAACTTCTCACCCTATCTCTAAGGGAGAGGCCAGCCACCCTTTGGAGGAAGCCCATTTCTGCCGCTTGTATTCGCGATCTCGTACTTTCGGTCACTACCCACAGCTCATGACAATAGGTGAGGGTAGGGACGTAGATTGACCCGTAAATTGAAAGCTTCGCTTTTACACTCAGCTCTCTCTTCACCACAACAGACCGGTACAGCATCCGCATCACTACAGCCACTGCACCAATCCGCTGAAAAGATGAGGACGGATAAAATGCAGGTGACTTCAACATACAAAACCATTTTTGTTTTGGGGTTGTCTCATTGTTGTCCCTCTAATGCACCTGTTGTTAATTTCATTAACATTGATTAATAACACCCCATGGCACTCACCTTACGCTGATTAAAAACATTTAAAAAGTGTTCTTCTATTTTTTTTAAGTAGTATATATAGTATAGCATTTAAATTAAAGACATGCAAAATTTTACTTTGTGTGAAACTTCTCAGAGTTTCAAGCCTCCAATGTACATTTGGAACTTTTTAAAACTGCAATTTCTTTCATGTTTTTTATGGTGTTTAAGATCCCTGATAAATTTGGGGCTAAAAAAAATTAATATAAGCTCTGTTAAAAAATTTAAAAACCAACCACTTGTAACTTTTTAAATTTCAGCAACTGTTATATTTGTCATTCTGTTTACCCAAGAAATTAAAACTAGCCTAATTTAAGGTAGCCTTCATAAAGGGAAGTTTAACTTTAGAATTAATTCATTAGACTAATGCATACCCAACAAACTAGTAACTGATAATGTCAGCAGCTAAACACATTGATCAAATCATCATTTAGTCAAAACAAAATTAAATAGTCCATTACCAGTGATCACATTTATATCCACTCACATTAAGAGCAACTCACTGCAGACAATCTCAGTGTACTTAATTGCACTATTTATAAAGTTTTTCTTCATAATTATGCATACATTTAAAATAAATTGAATTATGCTCCTCTTCACGTATAAATAATAACAATAATTGTAAACATTGTCTTTACTTACCTGAGGACTGCTTTCAGTTGTAAAATCTTTAATATGATGAGTTTGTCTTGAACATGCAAGTTGTGGTGGCCTAATTTACACCCCACCCCCACTGACAGGTGGTCACACTCAAAGTGCAGATGGTTTATTTTCAGCATAGAAACACTTTCTTTCCCAAGATTACCACATTCAAGTTTCGTATACACTAATCAGTTGATCTGTGCTGTTTTATATACCTAACATAGTGGCTACATGAAACTAATAATACAAAGTAAAGGAAAAGTAAAGCTTTTATCTATGATACTTTTTGATTTTTTGCTTTTAAAAAAATCTAAATTGTTAACAGTTATTTATTGATATCTGTCATTGTTAAACTACCCAAAATATAAAATTTCAGTCATCTTTTTCATATAATCTGTGTTCCCATGTATTCTTCTTACAAATACTTTTAATGCTCAGTGACTGTCTGCGTTGTTTATAAATCCAGTGATCAGCAGTCTTTATGATGTCATAATTTGTGGTGATGCTAGGCAGAAATAGAAATATTTCTACCTGCATAGATGACAGATGATTGAGATACCATATTGAGATAAGGTAGATCTGCATAAGGTTCAAACTATCAACTAACAACATAAATGTGTTGGTGACGAGTTTACTGTGATCATAGATAACAGCAACAACAAGTACTTTTCTCATAGACTTTTATTACTTATATATTATTTACAGGAAAGTCTTCTTTTACATCTTTAAAAACATTGAAGATACAAAAACTTTATGTATTTCAACATTGTACAAAACTCTTATCCACATCACAAGTATTCTTGCTGCCTCTTCAGTCCAGTTATTAACAATAAAGGAGAGATGATGACATGAAGTTGTTGTCCTGCTGCAGTATCTGAACCTGTGGTAAAGCAGCTTCGTTATTAAAATCACTGTAATCAGCTACATTTGCAGGATTGTCTTGGCTACGTATAAATATCATATACATAATAAATAGTACAATATTATTTCTAAAACTCAGTAGATCAGAGGAAATGGAAATGTTATTGTGAACGAACACAAATATACTATATATTTATAATCAGATATCTGATTATAATTATATATATCGGATTATAATCTATATAATCTATATAAATATATATATAATCTATATTTTACCCTTAAATGATCCCATAAGAAAACAAAAAATCACATAAATTCAAGTTACAGAGAACTGAATATATTATTTGGACATGCTGTAGAAACAAACTCACTTCCGTCACTTGCCTCTCTGGGGAGAGGTAAGTGTCTTGTTGTTTTTCCTCGGGCTGGGGATCCTCTTGGTAATGTATTGCTTTCTGTATATAGTGTTGGTTGTGTTCTCTCCCTCTTCTTCCGTCTCCCTGCCTATGTTTATGTTTGTTCCCGGATGTTTTGGGTCACTGGAAGGATTGCAACACCTGAAGTGTTTCTGCACTGGAGGCTGCCACACCTGCTGCTCATCAGCCATCACTAGCTGCAGCTGATGGCCTCGTTAGGAGCACACTATTTAAGAGTGTGGCTGATCTCCAGTCGGTGCGGGATTATACCAGAGGGAAACTTGTTAGTACTACCATAGACTAACATGCATGAAAGGCCTCGCTTCAGTGAATGGCCATATGTTACGCCCCCTCCCTTAATTTAAGCCCGGGGTGGCCACCGGTCAGAGCAGCGCAAGGGAGTGGGCGTAACATAAGTGGGAACTTGTCCGAGATTATTCTCGTGGTGTGTGGCGGTTATGGTGCAGTTCAGATTGAAGGATTTTAATGTGCAGCCTTCAGTGGAGGATTTAGGGAGGTGTTGAAAGGATGATCTCTGTGCTGTTGCCGCCCCATTACGGTTTTGTGGTGGCCAGGTCGCTGAAAAAAGAAGATATGAAAGCTCTTGTGGTTGGGGGGTTGGACACTCTCCAACCCATCTAGCGATGCCCTTAATGCGTTTGAACGTATTGCCCTGGCCCTGCACTGGCTCAAAGAGGTTTGGCCTTTGCCGCTGCAGTGTAAACTGGTTGGTAAGGTGCAGGTGTGTGCAGCTCTCACCCTTGAGCACAGTTTGGTGTATGATAAAGTATGGAGTGCCATTCTCAGAGGCTTACAGACAGTGTTTTGGGTCCCTCCGAAAGCCCCCCACGCAAATCTTTCTTGAGTTTGCAAGGGAAAAGGGTATATTGTTTGATAGTTGGAGTCAGGCGAGTGGTGTTGTAGACTTTAAGTCGCTGTGCGAGTTAATATTGCTGGAGGAGTTTAAGAACTGTTTTCCTGAGCAGACAGTGATGTACCTGAGCATGCAGAAGGTGGCCACGTTACAAGAGGCAGCCGTCCTGGCCGAGGAGTTTGCCCTAACACATAAGGCAATGCAACAAATAGAATAGTGCTATTGTAAATTGTGTGAGAACATGATTGTGACTGTCCTGAGTGAAGTATTGCAAACTGTGGAAAGAGTGATTTTGAATGTTCTGAGTGAAGTATTTTGCAAGTGTCAGAGGCATAAAGTGAGACATGAGTAAGAAAGGGAATAGGAAGTGAAGCTGGGGTAACAGAGAGACAGACTGACAAGGGTGCAGACAGTAAACTGGATAGCAGAGGGTGATACTGCAGGTCACCAGCTGCCCCTAGGGGACACAAAATAAATAAAGTAGAATGAAAAAATATGAAATGATACTAAAAACCCTTTTAGTATTATTACATTTTTTTTGGCGGGCCAGACCCTAAAAGACCCTAAAACAGAAAAAGTCCAGTTTCCTGTTTTTGAAAAAAAAAGAGAAACCAAACACTCTTTATAGATAAACAAAAATAAAGGTATAAATAAAGAATAAGAATAAATAAGTAACAATTAATGAAACTGAATGCATTCTGAGAATTATGAAAGATAATTCTTGAAAAATGCCTTAAACGTTAAAGGGAGCAGTTGCACATTAAACAGCATGGTGGATGGAGAATCACAAGCTGGGAAGTTCACCTGCAATATCACTGTGTCTGAGTGGACTCGGAAAGACTGTCTGAGTTTGAAATTTGCCACAGATGGAGTAAAGTTTCAACAGAAGAGACTGAAAAACAAGACAAAGCTGAAGAAAAACTGTAAAAAAAAAAAAGTATCACTGATAATGCACATCCCATACGGAAAAGAAATAGAACAAACTTATAAGTCTTGCATAAGATGTGGCCTATTCATATAGTGAATCATAGAAGGCTTATATGATTTACTCGTGGAAGCGGCCCCTTTCTCATTACTTTCATATATTGTTTTAGTAAGTATCCAAAACATACAAGTTTCATTTATATCATTTTTCAAGGGATCTTGTATCTGTTTTCACTCTTGTATGCTTTTCATACATGTTTCACACCAGACAGATACAAACAGATACAAGATTTATATATATCTTTTCCGTATGGGATGTCACAGCCATGAACTGCTGCGGGATGTGGGAGAGAAAGACAGCAGCAGACAGGAGGGAGAAGAGAACATGGAGGAACAATGAAGACTGTTTTTAGTGTGTGGACACGTGAAAATCAGGTTAAGGAAAACCAGGAAAAAACTGAGGCCGACTGACTTGGTGTGGAGGTTGAGAAAGGGTCAGAATATTGCAACATGTTTGATCTGGCTAATGTATTTTTCAGTAAAAAAAAGTGTAATCCTGGCAGTTAGCTTTGGGTTGCTTTCTCTTTCCAGGCAAAAAATTATACTCAGCCATGGCCTAAACCAGTCCCTAAGAGTTTTTACAGTGCACTTAAAGAAAACTTGTCAGGTTTAATCCCTATGGAGAGATCAACATTTTTGGATACGCAAATTTAATAATCTGTCCTTTTTAGCAGGCCTGCAAGATTAAAACTAAAGTGCTATAAAATATCCTACCTAGAG
>NW_024583208.1:47413-52413 GCF_018398535.1 Haplochromis burtoni | reverse complement strand
AGTTTCTTCATAACTATCCTCGTTTTCATGAAGAGAAAATATGAATAAGTGTAAACTTTGGCCTTACTTGTCTCAGGGCTGCTTCCAGCTGAACCAGTGGGTAAAATCTGTAATGTGATGAGTTAGTCTTAAACAAGGAAGCTGTGGTGACCTACTTTACAAACCTCGTACTCACAGCAGCCCACGAACATGAAGCCAGCAGCAGTCAGCCAAACTAATAAACACAAATCATGATTTTGTTGTGAACATTCTCCAGTACTGCTGTTGCTAAAAGTAACACAGCCATTAGGAACCAAAAATAACATAAAGGAAAATTAAACTTTGTTACATAAAAGGTTTTTATCTCTGATGTTGATTATTTGGCATGTTTTCACAGGATTTTGAGTCATCCTTCATTTCTTGATATTTTTATTGGCAAATAGAAAAAGCTGGAGTGATTTCTTACAAACATGTAGAAAACATACATTAGCTACATACAAAAACAGCAAGCACAGGAAAGCAGTGAGTTTATTTACAGTGGACGTAGCTGTTTAACTAGTTACAAAAACTGTCTTCAGGTAGTGGGTCTGTTGGTGAATGCAAGTCTCTGGGGTTTAATCCACACAGACACAGAAATTTGCTCACTAATCTCTCTCACACGTGAACACCACGGCAGGGAAGCATCCAGGCTTTTGCACAGTGAGATTAACAATTTTCTGAGATACAACAGACTGACCAGACAGAGAGGTGCACTAACACTGGCAGTGCACCACTCAGGCAAAGAATGAATGTTTGCTTCCAGCTTAAGTAGGCTGCCAGCAGACTGGGTGATGACCACCAGGTGAGCTTGATTATCCCAGGTGTGCCAGGAGGTGGGCGGATATCCAGGAAGACCCCACCACTGAAAGGTGGTTATCCAGAGACACACACCATGAGCGAATGAGAGGAAGAGAAAGAGCCCAAGGATGGAGCGAGACAGAGAGAACTGGCAGAAATGCAGAGGAGTACTGGAGATCCATGAGAGTACATAAGGCAAAAACAGAGTCTGCACAATTCTAATAATTTTGAAAGGCTCTATTTAATGTCACCACCTTTATTCAGAATATTTCTGTACCAAAAATTTTCAATTTGGACTCATCACTCCATCTGACCACTGATTTTCAGTCTAGTTCTTGTGTAATTTGGAATAGCCCAGCCGTTTATCCCTGTTTGCCTTCTTTAACAAAGGCTTCTTCACAGTCATTCTCCCACTGAGACTTCTCACGCAAAACTCGAAACTGTTACACAAACCTATCGCGGGAAAGATAGAAACAACTCCTTACAGGGGTTTGCTCTCTCAGGCTCAGCAGGAACAAATGAACAAAGAGTAGAAAAAACAACAGTTTAGCTTTAAGGCTGTTTTTAGTGGAAAAGAACTACGGCAAGTCTGCTGGTACAAAAAACACAGCCAAATTATCATACCTGCCTTAAACGGGCAGCACAGTGCTATGTACAAATGCAGTTCATAGGGCATTCATAGGGCAAACAGAGTTTCTAATGAGCTGGAAAGGCAACATTTGGTGTCACCACCTTTATTCTTAGGACTGTTGGAACTCTTTTGGGCTTTTGCTGTTTCTTTAAGTAATCTTCAGAAGTTTTACTCCAGAGATCTTGGATTACATATCAAAGCCCTTTCTTGGTTGCTGTGTTTTTTTCCTATTTCTTTGTCACACTGCTTCAATAATATTGAGGTCTGGAGTCTGCAGAGGTCCGTCCATGACTGATACTGTTCCCCTGTGTGATTTTCTGTTCACGAATACTTTCATCTCATTGGCAGTGTGTTTGGGATCATTGTCATGCAAAAAAACAAACAAACAAACCCACTGATGACAGTTCAATCCCCAAAATTTTAATTCAGATTCAGAGCTGTTGCCACTGATATTCATAACAGTTCTTGTTTAAATGAAGAAGCCTAGCCTGTATCCCTAATAAAGAAAGGCTTCTTCACATCCATCCTCCCACTGAGACCATTTCTGATGAGGGATCAGTGAACAGGAGATGGATCGAGACAGATGCATGTGTAAAAGTTGTGTGTCAGGTCTTTGGGGTATTTTTCCTGTTTCTTAAGGACATGACAGATCTTTTTCATGACAAGGAGCTACTCCATCCTTCTTATACAGTTAATTATCATAATCTTCAGTGGTGTGAAGGTCCAGCTGATGGCTTATTCAAGAAGTCACAACCACAAACTTGTATAGAAAATCAAAACAAGCATATAAGCAGGTATTCTAGTATCATTAGATAAATCTTCTACACAATAAGAATGAGGTTACTCATTAAGTCTGCTGCAATACCCACACATGGAGTCTATTTATTTTGATTTTTAGTGAACACAAACTAAAACTATTTGGTTATATGAAAGCAAATGTGATTTCGTGAAATATTCAATGATTGTTATTTATTTTTTATATTTATTGCAGAAACTATCCATCTTTGTACAAATTCAAATTCAAATTTTTATTTTCAAATTCAAATTTTATTTGTCACGTACACAGTCATACACAGTACGATATGTAGTGAAATGCTTGGACAACTGCTCGTGACCTAAAGGGAGGGATCTATGCTAACGTAGAATCCAGTCAGGACGTCTGCTACTGCTGTTTGCTCGTTTTTTTTTTTATGGGCGATCGTTTTCAGGCTTCAAGTAGCACCATTATACCAACATTTCACATTCTACGACATTGTTTTAGGTGTATTTGACCAAAAGTTTGACTGAAAATTCACATGCAAGCTTTTTTCAAGGCTGTGGTATTTGCCCGCAAACAATACCTTTCAGCTAGCTAAAACAGAATATTATGCTATCACCGAGCAACATGGCTAATGCCTTTCACACAGCTTTGTCTCAACTCCAAAGAGCCACAGAAGTAAAAGCTCATAATAATAATTGAAACAATCTTTGAAAAAATGACTTACCAAGCATGGCAAACAACTCAAATATGTAGAGCAAAATGTTCTGAAACGGCTTCACTTCAGCTTCGATTGGAGCCGTGCTGGGGGCGGAGTCTGTGAATTTACTCTAGTTGGTGTCATAGCCCCTGTAGGAGTTCAGAGTTAAGAGGTCAAGAGTTAATGTTTCCATTGTAACACCTCCAGATTTGACAGTAGAAACACTCATTTTTAACACTCGATTTTAACTACTATCATTTTACACCTCAGAGTTACATTAAAAGAATGTGACTCTGCTTAGAGTAAAATTAACTCTACTTTTGCAAGAAGACTATTAACACCAAAACATTTAACACTTGGTTGATTTGAGAGACCGTATCGCCTGCGGGAAGAAGCTCCTCCTCAGTCTCTCTGTGTTGGTCTTCAGGGAGCGGAATCGCTTTCCTGACCTCAACAGAGAGAACAGTCTGTTGTTGGGATGGCTGAGGTCCTTCACGATCTTCCTGGCCTTGGTCCAGCACCGCCTGCTGTAGATTGAGTGCAGGTCAGGGAGCTCGGAGCGGATGGTGCGCTCAGCTGACCGCACAACCCTCTGTAGAGCTCGTCTGTCCTGCATGGTGCTGTTCCCGAACCAGGTTAAGATGTTTCCCGTCAGGATGCTCTCTATGGTGCACGAGTAAAAGTTCCTGAGCACCTTGGAGGGCAGTTGGAAGTCTCTCAAGCGTCTGAGGTGGTAGAGACGCTGTCGGGCCTTTTTCACCACGGTGTTGATGTGACAGGACCATGACAGGTCCTGCGTGATGTGAACTCCGAGGTATTTGAAGCTGTCCACTCTCTCCACTGGGCACTCGTTGATGAGATAAGATAAGATAAGATAAGATAGAACTTTATTAATCCCTCGGGTGGGTTCCTCTGGGAAATTCGATCTTCCAAAAAAAGCACAGCAACGACCGAAGTTACAGACATGATTATATATAATACTAATAAAACTACACACACACACACATATATAAATACAGAGACAAATATAA
Source organism: Haplochromis burtoni (assembly GCF_018398535.1). NCBI lineage: Eukaryota > Metazoa > Chordata > Actinopteri > Cichliformes > Cichlidae > Haplochromis > Haplochromis burtoni. The sequence goes on along the minus strand of NW_024583208.1, from coordinate 48,478 downwards.
ATAAAATATACAAAGGGGATAAATAGAATAAATAGGAATAAAAAATAAAAATACAAGTGAATTGCACATTTCAAGTATTGAGTCTATTGCACTGTTGACTATTTACAAAAGTATTGCACAAGGTATTGTACAGTGAGGTGAAGAGGCACTACAGCTTAGTTGATGACGGGGGTCTGGTAGTTCCTCTCCTGCTTAGTGCTGAAGTCCACTATCAGCTCCTTTGTCTTACTGACGTTTAGAAGGAGGTTGTTCCTCTGGCACCAGTTCTCCAGATTCCTAATCTCCTTCAGGTAGGCCGTCTCGTTGTTATCAGAGATCAGGCCCACCACGACGGTGTCGTCAGCAAACTTGATGATGGTGGTGGAGCTGGTAGTGGCCACACAGTCATATGTGTACAAAGAGTACAGCAGGGGGCTCAGAACACACCCCTAAGTATAGGTGATAATTAGTGACAGCACATTTTCTTACCTTTCACTTGTGCTTACAGCACCAGACCAGACGGCTGATTCAGACAAGTACAGAATCTGCTAACAAAACTTGAAATACTGGTAGTTTCATAGATGTAATTATTAGCACTAAAACATTTTTATCTTCCACATTTCATATTTCCTTGTATACTGAACAGAGTTTGCTGCCAAGGTTGGAGGAAGAAAACATGGGACAGAGTGTCCTTTTTCTCTCCGTTACATAGAAATGCCAGGCATCCTCTGCACACGGCCATTAACAACCAGAAGAGTCTGTTCAGTGACAGGTTGCTTCTCCCCAAGACAAGAACTAACAGACTTAAAAACTCCTTTGTCCCACACGCCATCAGACTGTTTAACTCCTCTCTGGAGGGGAGAGGGAGGGGAAACAGGAGGACAAAGGAGGGGGGAACAACTAAGCTGTAGTGCCTCTTCACCTCACTGTGCAATACCTTTTGTGCAATACTTTTGTAAATAGTCAACAGTGCAATAGACCTCAATACTTGAAATGTGCAATTCACTTGTATTTTTATTTTTTATTCCTATTTATTCTATTTATCCCCTTCGTATATTTTATTTATATTGTCTCTGTATTTATATA
>NW_024583208.1:0-37891 GCF_018398535.1 Haplochromis burtoni | reverse complement strand
GTGTGTGTGTGTGTATATATATAATATTCTGTAACTCTGTAACTTCGGTCGTTGCTGTGCTTTTTTTGGAAATCGAATTTCCCAGAGGAACCCACCCGAGGGATTAATAAAGTTCTATCTTATCTTAAATACTCACTAGAGCAGCAGTTGTGAATTGAATCGATCCACAAATGGAAATAATCTGAAACAAATGGAGCATATACAGATTTAGCCTAACTTTTTGAAGTCATGTTTATAACTTCATGAGCTCCTTACAAACCTATTCTTCCTGTTTACACCACATTAAAACCCACAGACACAGCAGTAGCTGAAGTGGCAGCAAATGCCTGATTGATGACATAGTTTTTTTTTAAAGATTGTTATCTTCAGTAGGAAAGTGTGGTCTCTGAAATGTGAAACAGAGATAGGATATGAAAGCCTAAAAATTACACCAGTTTTCTCACGTCTAAGCAGACGACTGCTTCTCACCAGCAGTAGAAAAAAGTGATACAAAGCAGAAATCAAATCATGCAAAACATTAAAAAAAAAACAGGTACTCTAGTTCCTAGGTCCCTTTGTTAAAATATATGAGACGTTTCATACACATTTCATACACGATCATTTTGTATTTTGGTTCAGAAAATTATGAAGAACTGTGATATTTCCTTGAAGTGATGCTGTGACTTTTTGTCAATAGTTAAAGAATTACACATTTTACAAAGAGCAGTATTAATGATTTATAGATTTCCTAACACATTACTGACCTTAGTTTTTAGACCTAAATATTTCTTCACATGGGCACTTAACCTCCTAGGACCTGTCGTCCACATATGTGGACATCACATTTTGGGATGTCTAGACCAAAATACAAAATTTTACTCTACAAGGGCCTGATAACCACTTATAAGGACAATATACTGCAAATGTTCTATTGAAATTTAAAACAAATGTCCTCATATGTTAATCTTATTTTTGTCAGAGATAAAATCAGGTAAAAAAAACCAAAATCTGTAAATTCTTTGTTTTTATATTCATCAGGTCCCAAACAGCCCAAATAGCAAAGAGAATTTAAAAATGCTGCCATGAAAAAGTTTGGGTCTTAGGAGGTTAAACTGAAGGAAAAAACCCGATGATGAGAGGTGAGCGCTTCAGTTTGTCACAAAGTGGAATGAATGTGATTGGTTGAACAGGTGTTCTTGCTCTGTGTTCTGTTTGTTGCGTTTCCATCAGCGTCAGAGACTCAGCAGCAGATTAGAATCAAGTATCATAACATTTATACATTTAATAAATACACGCATGTTCTCGCGACAATGCGACGCACTGTTTGCTCTTCATTCAGTGATTTTAGTACAGCAGGCTTCACATGGTGCACATATAAAACATATTTCTCCTGAACAGAGCCGCTTGCTGTGAAATCGTGGAGCTTCCAGCTGATTTTAAACCTGAACGATCAAACCTGCTCCGACAGTTTGAGCTTTTCTTCTCTCAGCTGTCCTGCTGGAAAACTATCAGCACAGCTGATGAACGACCGTTTTTTAGTTTCAGAGATATGAGGGATATTTCCCAAAATCTGACCTGCATCGACATCGATCCTCCACTGAGTGTCCGTTGTTACCATGGTTACTGCACACGCTGTGTGAATTAAACAGCTGACACTGCGGTAACTCCCGGCGAGTGTTTACATTTTCATTACAAAAGAATTATCTGACTTGACTTAAGTTAACTTGGATAACTTAAGTTAGGGAGTATCAGAGCTAACGTCAACGTGAGCTGTTTCCTCGGAAATCTCGACTCGTGTTGACGTTCGAACGACAAACTGGTAAGAACTGCACATCACTACACTGAAATATACAGGCTATTACTGAAATACACGCGCTATGTTATAAACTCTAGTGGTACTATTAACATGTTTAGTTATAAAGGACACCTTCTTGCCTTTAGTCTTATTCATGAGCATTATTAATTGTCTTCTAACACCCAGAAGTCAGCACGATGTGTTTCATAGTTTCTAACAAGCATTTTACATCTCAACGTAACATGATCGAAACACCGACATCTGCTTATTGAACAAAAACAAAAAACAAAAGAACACAAATCAGATGTGAATTTGATTTTTTTTTTTCTAATTTTAATTAACTCCAAAAATTCTAATAGACAGCTGAGCTCAGAATAGAATAATCATCTCTGGACAGGCTGGAGGCTTTCAATATCCACCTACTGTACAACTATGTGCTGAAACTTTAATCTGAGCCAAACTGATTTTCTCAGGAGCAAATAAAATAGTGCTATTTAATGAAGCCACTGATGTCTCAGCGGACGCAGTATTTTAACCCAGCCACGCGTGACGGACACTCGCGCTCATACCAGGTCAGAGCACCGACGGAGCTGCGTTGCATAAGCCGCTGATCATATGAGTCTGATTACTGCTTTGGCAGGTCTCCTTTTAAAGTGAACATGAAAATCATTTATACCCTGCTTTCAAAATCTGACATATTACTGTGTTGTTTAATAAATAAGTGTTTACAACTTTAAGAACTTTTCTGCCATCGTGTGCCAGTCCAGAGTGTGACGTCACAGGGTGTTCCCTGGCTGTACTGCCTTCCTGCTGTAATATTCAGGGTTGTAAAGCACACGAGAAATGAGGACTGTGTGGAAGAGAGAAAGTGTTAAATCCATGTGAGAGCAGTGCTCCATAGCAAGGGTGTAGATTTGGTTTCGGCGTTGGTGGGGACCGAAGCCTGCCCTGTTTCTTTTTTTTTTCCTTTTTGTTTTTGCTTCTTGATAAAAAGAGGAGAAACATACTTGCCTACATATGCTATTCTACGTGCTTTTAAACCATTTAAAATCACAATTCATAGTTCTATATGTGAATTATATAATGTTAAATTACTATTAAACAAATGACTGACTAAGTATTTCAGGCTTTAGTTTACTTCAGCCATATTCCATATAAATCAGGTATCATACAAAAGTAAAAATAGCTTCAAATACAGTCATGACAATAAAAGAATATGACTTTAAGTACTTAACAACATTACTTCAGTTATAGTACACCAACATCTCTGACACATTAGCACTAAGGGAACACTGAATGACCTGCTGGTTTTTGTCCATAAAACTACTGATGTAAGATGACCACAAAGTAAAAGATCTCTCAGCAAAATTATGCAACATTTTAGGCACTATTGCCCCGATCAACTCAGTGAGCTGGGATTTTTTATTCTAAACATGGACTACTGTTACAGCAACAGACATGGACTACATGCCCCACACAACAAATCTACGCCCTTGCTCCATAGTGTAAATTAGCCTTTAAACATGTAGTATTTCATGTCCAATTTAAGCTCTTGGTCCAACACCTCCTCTGAAATGTGTTCATTCACAATCATTTTAAACTTAACACTTGCAACTGTAGGATGTTGTGGTGTGAGGGGTTTTTGTTTTTTTTACAAAATCTTTTCTTTCACTGATATAACAGTAAACGTTGTGAGAAAACTGAATTCACAGACACTTCAGTTTTTTTCCTACAAACTTTATTAACCAAAACACACACAAAAGAATTCAGAACTTGGCTGGGATCCACGAGGGCAGAAGATCTACTCTTGTGTTTGACTCACGTGTGCTCACTCAGTTATTTGACAATAATGGCTGATTGTAAGCAGTGTTGGTCAAGTTACTTGAAAAAAGTAATCAGTAACTAATTACTGATTACTTCCCCAAAAAAGTAATCCCGTTACTTTACTGATTACTTATTTTCAAAAGTAATTAATTACTTAGTTACTTTTTAAAAACACGATTTACAACCTGAAGAGGTGATAAAGTGATAGATCTTTCAGCCCAATTCTACTTTTTCTACATAATCCATCATACAAAATGTAATCAAATGGAAAAGTCCCTTTTTAAAACTTTTTTTATTAGTTTTAATCTTTTAACTTTATGCATCAAGCAAAAATGTAATTATATGCAACATTCACTGCCTGGAAGAAATTTGTTTAATATTTAAACCTTTTTTCTGCACATTCCAGCACATAAATTTTTATTTTTTTTTTGTGTTTACACTCAGTCTTTAAATAGATGCAAGTAAAACACAGCAGAAAATAAATAAAGTCAAAGACTGAGCGGTCCTTTTGCTCTATTTTCACCTGTAAAGCAGGAGCAGGGTAGGCGGAGGTTTACCCTGGTGCAGGTGTGCCGCAGCGGTCAGTGGAAGGATATGGCAGTTTCTCTGTGAATTTCCCATTACGTGGTTGCGCACTCGGAGCTTGCTCGGAAGTTTAGGGGTTTTTTTCGCTGTAAAAAGTTTTCTTCCCACGCACAACGGACACTAATGTTTTTGTCACTTTTTATGGAATCAAACTCAAAGTAAGGTCAGTACTTCCACGCTTTAAACGCTGCATGCTCATACTCTCTCCAGTACTCGATATGTGATCCATTGTTGATCTGCAGACAGCTGTTGTCACAAATGCAGGTTTTTTATTTCTTGTATAATAATTCTTCATAATGAAACATGAAAGCTATCATTTGAAATACACTACTGCTTAGTTTAAATTTCCAAAACACATCCAATTTTTGTACAAACAATCTGTGTCGGGTCGGCATCGTCCATATCAGCTTGAGTTTTATTTGGTATCAGATCAGAAAGGAATTTAGTATTGCGCCAACAATAAAGCTTTAATTCCCAAACTTTTGAGATAAAGTATTTCTTATTCTTTATTGTATTTTCCTATTTAAGCTTGTGAATGGTTTCTTATTCCTTGTCCTTAACGTGTTATTAACATGCTGAACGTTATAAATACTTTTATCCTGTAGAGAGAGACAAATATCACTGTTACACTGTGTTCATCTTCCTTCTTGACAGAGTAGCTGTCACAAAGTAAAGTTCCTTAGAAGGAAACGGGAGACTGAAAAGTTTTAAGTAGGCAGAGTATGGCTAACTGGCGTTTTATGATGATATATTAATAAAGAATTTCAACCATGCAGCAAATCTGCCAAGAAGAAGAAGTGTCCACACACTTTAATAATAGCAGTCCATTTCTTTAAACCACTTTCTTATTCTGAGAGTATTGCAAACAAATACTCACTTAGTGCTCTGCATTAGGATGTCTCTCCTTACTTTGTACCTGTGACTGTTTTGGAATTATTCCTCTTATTGTTTCAGGTCAGTCATCCTGTGTTTTGCCTTGAGCTTTTAAATACCACAAATAGCAATAGGTAAATATTTGAAAAGTCGTCAATCTGACCTGGGTCCTGGAGAAAATTGCGACCCAGATAAGGGCTCTAGCATGAGTAGTGGTCAAAAGAAAGCAAAAAAGGTATACTGGGGACAAACTGAGCCAATTCTGCTAAGCCTGGTGCATAGAGCAAAACTATCAATATGCTATTTGTAACATTTTTGTGTGGTGGTGTGCCGTGTGATCTTTTGAATGTGAAATATGTGCCCTGGCTCCAAAAGCCAGGAAACATTGGTTTATGTCATGTGATCATGAGTGTGATGTCACAGCTTGTTTATGCAGGTGCACTGCAGCAGAGGTTATAAGAATAAGCCGTAGTGCGGGAGTAGGCATTTTCACGATGGCACGGTATTACAGGACCGAGGAAGTAGTGGACATCCTGATGCGCTCCGACAGCGAGGATCTTTCCTCTTCACCCGCCCAGAGTGACTCTGATTCCGAGGATGACACGGAGGAGTCGTCTCTCCACACCGATCAGCAGGAGTCGCCTTCTGATTTTTCTACTGGAGATGAGAATGAGGGGGAGACGCACAAGGAAGCAGCGGCGTGGACTGCCAAAAATGGAAAGAAATGGTCCCCGACAAACACCGAGACGCTGCGCTACGTCGCAGCACCCACGGGGCTTATTCCAGGACTAACCCACTACGCCGTCGCCCGAATTTCAGACCCACTCTCCAGCTTCAGGTTGTTCCTAACCGATGAGATTATACAGCATATCGTTTCAATGACAAACCTTCATGGCAGACGGGCAATCTCAGAATGGAGAGATTTGGACAGCGACGAAATGCTGGCTTATGTGGGGCTGCTCATTTTGGCCGGTGTATACCGGTCAAAACACGAGTCAATCAAAAGCCTTTGGAGTGAGAAAACGGGAAGGAGGATGTTCCGGGACGCGATGTCCCAGAAAAGATTTTCGCACATTTGCAGGGCCCTCAGATTTGACGACAAGCTCTCCCGACCTGGACGCTGTACCGACAAATTGGCTCCCTTTCGGCAGGTATGGGACATGTGGGCACACCGCCTGCCGATGTTGTTTAGTCCAGACCGAGACCTTAAGGTGCGGTTTCCGCCAGTACATCCCCAAAAAGCCTGCTAAATACGGCATAAAGATCTGGGCAGCCTGCGACGTCAAGACATCTTACGCCTGGCGGCTGCAGGTTTACACCGGGAGAGCAGCGGGCGAACCAGCCGAAGTAAATCAGGGGATGAGGGTCGTCCTGCAGATGACCGACGGGCTCCAGGGACACGTCGTGACATGCGACAACTTTTTTACCTCATTTGAACTGGCAGAGGAACTCCTCAAGAATAAAATGGCTCTGGTCGGCACAATTCGCCAGAACAAAACAGAAATTCCACCCGTTTTGCGCCAGACCAGAGGGAGAGCCGTCTATGCCTCCACCTTTGCCTTTTCATTGAAACACACCCTAGTGTCCTACATTCTAGAGCTGGGCGATATATCGAGTTTTTAAAAAATATCGATATATTTTTATACAAGATATAAGATGTGACAATATCCTTTACATCGATATAGTCTATGTTACGTTAGGGTTAGGGCGTCAACGTGTTAGCTAGCTAACCACGCTAACGAGTTAACCACGCTAACGCCATGCAGCCCAGAGGTGCTGCACGGACTAAAATCCTTGCATTCTCTCAAAAGTTGACAGCGCGCCTTATGTATGAATTCTGATTGTGCTTGATGGCCGCGAACCGATTTTATGTGGAACACGGCGCTCAGCAATCTGTCAAAAAATGTTTTAGTACAACTTTGGTAAGCTACGGAGCTGCACCACTTGATGGATTGTCGGAGCATTACGGCTGAGCCTCGCGGAGTGATACGTACTGTGCTTCAACGTAATATTACCCTACTGTGTATAAGGACCATAAATGGCACCTGTTAAGAGACGTGGTTGCGAAGCGGATTTCAAACTCCAGGTACACGCGGTACAAGTTCGGAACAGAGCAGCTGTGAAATCTGTCTTTGTTATTATGCTCAGCGTCTTTTAGTTTACATTTTAACTGCACAATTGTGAGCTTTTTGTTATGCACAAAAACAACATTGTTTTCTTTTATTTATGGAGCATTATTATTTAATAAATGCTCATAATTTATGTTTGAGTAAATTTTATGTATGCTCTATGTTAATAAAAGTGCCTGTGTGACATCTGGGACACAGCTTTGACTAAGAACTCTCTTTTTGTTCTTACTTTATGGCCTTTAAAAAATATATCGAGATATATATCTTATATCGCCATCCAGCTAAAAAATATCGAGATATGAATTTTGGGTCATATCGCCCAGCCCTACTACATTCCTCGACGGGGCAGGAATGTGCTTTTGTTGAGCACAAAACATCGCAGGCCGGAGGTCAGCAATGGACAAAGAAAAAAGCCGGTGATCATTGACGACTACAATCGATGCAAAGGTGGTGTCGACAACCTTGATAAGGTGGGTGTCATTACGCATCAGTTACGCACACCTTTATTCATTTTTGCTCATATATTCTTGTGTAAAATATACAGAGGTTTTATGTTGTTGTTGTTTTGTTAGGTTGTCGGCACCTACTCCTGCAGGAGACGGACCAATCGATGGCCAATGGCCCTCTTTCATAACGTCATAGACGTCTCCCTCTACAACGCCTTCGTGCTGTGGACCTCCGTAGATCAGGCCTGGCATCAGCAGAAGTCACACAGGAGGAGGCTGTTCATAGAAGAGGTGGGAGAAAGCCTGATCAAGCCTCATTTGTCAAAAAGAGAGCGCCTTCCCCGCTCATCAGCCGCTGCTGAATTAGTCAGAGATGCGCAGGATGGTGCTGCTGCAGGCCCCTCTGGAGTGACAGATCCCAAGGGCAGGAAGTCCTGTGAGCTCTGTTTTGAGAAAAGGAGGCGAGTCGGAAACACCTGCAGCAAATGTGGAAAGTTCACCTGCCGAGCCCACAGCAAATTTGTCTGCAGCAACTGCTCTACCTGAGCAAGACATTTACCCCCCGGCCACACACAGCCCCCCCACCCTCTCACTAGCTCTCTCTTTCTCTCTCATACATTTCCCCATTCCCAACAACAATATACATGTTCTTGTTCATCGTTGAAAAAATAAATGTTTATTTGGTTCAAACTGATCTTGTATTTTTATTTACATAATGCTTTTTATTTTATTTTACACAGCAAAAACTGGAGTGTTAAAATTTCAGGGTTAAAGATGTTAGAGTTGATTTCCACTCTCAAAGTGTCATTTTAACACATTCTGATTCAAATAGTGTTCAGTGTTGGAGTTATTAAACAGTGTTATTCAAGTCCAAGCAAATGAACTCTGAAGAGAGTTATTTAACTTGGTAGGCCCCTGGGCTTCTGCCCAGGTAAACCCGTGGATCAATTAATAAGTTTGCTCTGCCGGGCCAATTTTCCATGTGCTTCTGCTGGTTACACCGTGGTGGATGCCTGCCGTACTCATTGGAGTATTTTACACAAACGGTAAGTTATTCAAACTTATATAAAATTCACGGTATTCTATCGGCGCAGTGAGGTTTTCTTGATGTTTCTTGGTGTTCGGTTGCTGAAAACGAGCTTTAATAGAGGAGGAGATGTGTCGAAAATTCTATTTAGCCTCCAATGCTAATGTTAATGTTGCAGTCTTTTTACTCGTGAGTGACGGTAGACACTGCACGTGGAAGCGCCGCGCCACGTTCAGCTTTTCCCCTGTTCACACAGACACGTCTTTCTCCACGCCAGTTCATGAGCGTTTTTGCTTCTCTGTTTATTCAGAGCAATTTTTTCACAATTGATAAGTAAATAACATCCCAAAATAATTAAAGAGAGCTTGTTTTAGTCACTCCTGCTTTTACTTTGACATCGTTCATCGCTGACTTGTCTCTAATCTGTCTCTCTCTCTGTCTCACTCTCTTCTCCCTTTGAGACACCCGCCCCAAACCTAGTCAGTTAGGCTGTCCCCTCCTTTGCGATGTGTTTATTTTCATCTCTATTGTCTCTTTTCATACACGAATCTGATCGCATTTGTCAATCGCAGTATTTTATTTTGGAGAATAGCTTTTATCTTCAAAATTGCCTGGATTGTCTTTTGTGTCTTGGTGTAACTTCCTGCGGAACATGCCTGGCCCATTGTAACACTGCATCGTGCACCTACACCACCCAACATATATCTAAATGTTTTTATTGGTTTAAGTGATTCATCTAAGGAAGAAGCGTCTGTGTCATCCCAGATGTTTCCTCCTCAAACCCAAACCACAGCCACAGTAGAACCGAAGAAAAACTACTCAGCTGATACAAAAGACTTGGACAACATAGAAGCTTGCCCCCTGGAAAAGCCTGTGAAGAAAAAACTACATAGGTCAGTCCGTAAGTCTGATTCAGATTTTGGTTCTTATGACATCACTCTGGCATCTGATTATCTGTCTGAAGAAAAGATGTGTGTTTACAAAGTTATTCAGTTGGTAGTTTCAGAGGCCCCAAGCAAAGCCTCGTCTAAATACAAGGACTTCACACAGCGGCACAATCCCGACTCTATCAGCGATCGCCTGCGCGAAAAACTCTGGCCTCAAATTGACGAGAAAAATTTGGATCTATCTCCAAAAAGGCTGACCAATATCAACAGGGACATTTTCACCAATCTTTGTAAAGCACATAACTGCAAGGAGAAATATTTGATTTTATATCTGAGCGAACGGCTTGATGATATTACTGTCCCAACGTTTACAGAACCCTTGTTGACTTTACCAAAAAGAGTACTCACTATATCTGAAAACCGAGAAGAGTACATAAAAGTTGTTGAAAGCTTCACGAAAGATTTGGTTCTGCACGCTATAAGCAATGCAAATGAGGCAAGGGAATTGCCTCCAGGGGCTGATAAAGCCATTATGAACAGGTTTACCAACAGGATTTGGGTTAAAATTTTGTCCCAAAACCTTAATATGTCCTTAGAGAACACTGAAGAAGTCAGTGTGAAAGTATACAATGAACTCCGGGAAAAGTGGAAAAATCCAAACACTGTGCTGGAGTTAATGTTTAATGGCCAAGACAATATTGACAACGTGATTGTCAAAAGTTTCAAAAGAAATGCCCCACTGAAGAGACCTAATTTCTTCTCTAGGGTTTTCTTACGAGCACGTTAAAGTTTACCTGACACCTGCATCAAAAAAGCAGCGTTTTCAAAAATACCTGGGTATACATGTGGACGTAGCCTAAATGCATTACATTTTTTATTACAATTCTTCATTGTAAATGTTAAAATCAGACTACTTTAAAGTAATTGTCTCATGAACAACCTGGTTGATAATAATTTCACCACATTACATTATAACGTTTTTCTGTCCGTTATCCCGTCTTCCTTCTCCCACCCCAACCGGTCGCAGCAGATAGCCGTCCCTCCCTGAGCCTGGTTCTGCTGGAGGTTTCTTCCTGTTAAAAGGGAGTTTTTCCTTCCCACTGTCGCCAAAGTGCTTGCTCATAGGGGGTCATATGATTGTTGGGTTCTGTATTATTGTAGGGTCTACCTTACAATAGAACGCGCCTTGAGGCAACTGTTGTTGCGATTAGGCACTATATAAATAAAATTGAATTGAATTCAAATAAAAATTAATTTAAAAAAAAGTTTTAAAAGTGTACTTAGTTTTATTTGCTGTCAATTTGCCTAGAATGGAATATCAGATTAGAACGGCCTCTAAAATATAATATTTAATGTATTAAATAAATCAAATGATTTACAGAAAATAAAATTCAAAAACACTTTCATTTTCACTGTATCTGTATGGCTATAGAGGAGCTGTTATTATTTTGCCTGTTTGTCAGTGCTGGTATGAACCCTGCTGGTGCTGTGTTGATCCCTTTGCAAAGGTTTGAAGCTTCTTTCGATAAACCTGAGAAAGTCAGTTTGGGTCAATGCTCAGTGTATTTTTCCACAATAATCTTGGTGACGAGGATGAGATTTCTTGAGTGATTTTTGTTCTCGCAGGTAGACTCAATGAGTCTCAAAGAGCGCTTATGTCCGAGCAAAGTATGGAGTAGTGATGGGATTTCCGGCTCTTTTTAGAGAACTGGCTCTTTCGGCTCGGCTCACTAAAAAGAGCCGGCTCTTTCGGCTCCGAACCGGCTCTTCAGGTTGTTTTGTTGCTTTAATTAATTTATTATTAACAACAATATAAAATTATGCACAAAAGGAATTACTAATGTAAAAAAAGTGGTTTTATTTCTATATGTTTATATATAAAGATATGCGGTGGCCCCTAGAGACATAACGCGTACAAACTCCAAAACACATTTCTAGCATGAACTGAACTTCCAAAACAGAGCTACCTAAGATCACTTAAATTACACAATTGAAAGCATATGTGTATTGTTTGTGTATTTATACACAAGCGCTCATATATATTCAAATAATTTTAAAAAAATGTTCATTTACTTGTTACTACCGCACACCAAATCCAGTCGTTGGTACTTGCTGGCTTGTGTACCCACTAGGTAACAAAAGCTCAACACTGCGCGTAGCATTCTGGAGCACTTCTGTTGTGTTTTGTATTTTTATGTGCTTCTGAGTTTTTAGTGTTTTGGAGTTTGTACGTGCTTCAGGGTTTGTACATGCTTTAGAGTTAATACGTGTTTTGAAGTTTGTATGTGCTTTGTCTGTAGGGGCCACCGTAAATATACTTTTATTTATTCACTCCACATAAAATGTAATAAATAAATCATATAATACAAAAATCAAAATTCACATTTTAACTTTTAACTATTTAAATTTTCAGCTTTTTCCTTTTACAAATTTAAAGTGAAACAACACAAAACACTGCAAACCACAACACAATTAAATATAAATTAAAATAAGAAAACAACAAAAAAGATGCATATTCTCTGTCATATGGGCCTGCATGAATAAACTTTCTGAATCTTTTATCATCTGCAACTGAAAATAGTTGTGGATGATTACTATACCTTTCTATTCTGATGTTGTTGTCCCTGCCTCTTTCTCTGTCTCTCCCTCCTGCTCTGTTCCTGTGCTACTGCGAGTGTAACTACCACCTCTCCCCCCTCTCCCCAGCACAAAGCACAAGGCTCGCGTGCTGAGTGAAGTGGGAAAAAAGTGCGAGAGAGAGAGAGGGTGAGAGAAAAACCACGGCTCCTTGGCTCATGTCGTTCACGTCAAAGATCCGGCTCTAAGAGCCATTTCGTTTGTGACCAACACATCACTAGAATTCTTTCACTACTGCTCTATTCCGGTGTGGTTGCAGTATATGGATGTATTGTGGATGGATTATCTCCGTAATTCTTCTGAACAAAAGTTAGCATTCATCCTCCAGCAACACTGTGTTTATATTATGCTAACATAACTGTGCTGCTAGTGATCACGTAGCAAATCATTATATACCAGCTAGTCCAACTTCTGTAACCCTACAAATGTCACTGCTGATTAGTTTTCTGTCTTCAATCATTTTGGAAGTGATAAAAGAGATGTATTATTTTATTTTTCTTATTAGAAATCTTTCATTCAGAACATGCTGTATCATGTTTAGGTGGGAACTAGCGAGCTAACTTCCTGCTAACTTCTAACTCAATTAAATTGAATAAATTCTGTTTTCAAATTCAAATTTTATTTGTCACGTACACAGTCATACACAGTACGATATGCAATGAAATGCTTAGACAACTGCTTGTGACCTAAAGAAAAAAAAAGGAAAGGCTATGAATAAGATAGGAAATAAATATGAAAAAATTAAAAAGGGTAAATTTAACTAGGAAGGAATAAAATATAAAAAATTAAGGTTAAAAATGAAATAACTTTACAACACAAATTAGAATGAAGGGTAAATTTAAGTGGGAAAGAATAAGATAAAATATATAAATTAAAGTTGAAAATAAAATAACTGTACAACAAAATACACAATACACAGTATAGAACTATATAACTATATAAGAATGTATGAATGTTTTCATGGATGCCTGGATGTTAAACTTAATTGTTACACCATAAAGCAGCAATGCTGATCATTACAGATGAAATAAATTAGACAGTTTTTAACTCTCAGTGATGCCGCAGCGTTTGTATGACTTTGGGACCTTAAAGGACGGCGTTTTGGACCCAGATTACTCTGGGAAGCTCGTGACTACGGTAGCGGTAATGCTCAGCTTTGTAGCTTACCAAAGTCGTACTAAAACAGTTTTGGGCAGTTTTTTTGAAACATAAAATCACATAAAATGGGTTTGTGGTCAGTGAGAATTCAACCAGAAGAAAATTAAAGGATTTTAAGTGCTCCTTATAGTGCGGAAAATACAGTAATCTGATTTTTTTCTTAATTTAGTAAACCCCAAAACTTCTAACAGATAATTGTGCTTAGAATACAGTTGAATAAATATTAAAAAACAGATAATGTAAGTATTTCTAGACAGGCTGGAGTCTTTCAGTATTCACAAACAGCATGCTGGTTCAGACGCTTCTCCTGGTGGATAGCGCTTTCTCTCTTCTCCTTGTATAAAAACGATTTTTCAGGTTAGTTTTATTTCAAAATTCATGGTTAAAAAAAATCCTGTACATACGAACAGCAGATAATAAAGAAAAGCGAATGGTTCAGTCTAACACGTATTCTGCAGTATGACATTAAACTTGAGTAAAACTGTACAGTTATAAAACTTGACTTTAATCTGAGCCAAAATGATTTTCCAAGAAACAAATAAAACAGTGATGTAAACGTCACCTGACAGTCTGGTGTTTGCTAAAGCTGGTGACTGGATAACAGCCACTAATAAAGTGCTGTGTAATTTTCTCAGTGTCCATCTCGCCTCCTTTTAAAGTCTGTCATTTTTAACCCAGAACAGTCACTCTGAGGGAAACAGCAGGTCTGCGCTCAGGAAACAAACTGCATTTACCTATTTTGTGCACAATTTTGTGTCGACATTACATTATATTGAACAGCAGCTGCAATAAACAGGAGACTAACACCAGGACACGTGGACGTGCTTCCTGAATCATCAGCAGGTATTAAACAGCTGACAGGTGAGATGGATGTGTACAGGTAAACTGAGGGTCCATAGAGCTGATCAGTGGTGTCGTGAGGAAAATGCTGGCTCGTTATTTATGTTACAGAAACAAAGAGACACAAGACCAGGCAGAATTTTTAAGTAATTTAAGTCATATAATTTTTGTCTGAAGATGAAAGTTTATAGTTTATATACAAAAGATATACAATATATATGATATATACACACACATATACATATATATATATATAGAGAGAGAGAACATATAAACATTCTTTCTCTCACCCTCTCTCTCTCGCACTTTTTTTCACTCCGCATGCAAGCCTTGTGCTTTACGCTGGGAAGAGGGGGGAGGGGCGGTAGTTACACTCGCAGTAGCACAGGAACAGAGCAGGAGGGAGAGACAGAGAAAGAGCCAGGGACAACAATGTCACATTAGAAAGGTATTTAATCATCCACAACTATTTTCAGTTGC
Source organism: Haplochromis burtoni (assembly GCF_018398535.1). Classification (NCBI taxonomy): domain Eukaryota; kingdom Metazoa; phylum Chordata; class Actinopteri; order Cichliformes; family Cichlidae; genus Haplochromis; species Haplochromis burtoni. The sequence goes on along the minus strand of NW_024583208.1, from coordinate 23,231 downwards.
AGATGATAAAGGATTCAGAAAGTTTATTCATGCAGGCCCATATGACAGAGAATATGCATGTTCTTTTTGTTTTCATATTATAATTTATATTTAATTGTGTTGTGGTTTGCAGTGTTTTGTGTTGTTTCACTTTAAATTTGTAAAAGGAAAAAGCTGAAAATTTAAATAGTTAAAAGTTGAAATGTGACTAGTTGATTTTTGTATTATATGATTTATTTATTACATTTTATGTGGAGTGAATAAATAAAAGTATATTTACGGTGGCCTCTACAGACGAAGCATATACAAACTTCAAATCACGTACAAACTCCAAAACACGTACAAACTCCGAAACACGTACAAACTCCAAAACACGTAAAAACTCAAAACACGTACAAAAGACAACAGAAGTGCTCCAGGATGCTAGTGGCAGTGTTGCGCTTTTGTTACCTAGTGGCTACACAAGCTAGCAAGTACCAACGGCTGGATTTGGTGTGTGGTAATAACAGGTAAATGAACTTTATTTTATTTTTTTTTAATTTTTAATTATTTGACTATATATGAATATAGTGCTTGTGTATAAATACTTAAACAATACACATATGCTTTCAATTGTGTAATTTACGTGATCTAGGTAGCTCTGTTTTGGAAGTTCAGTTAATGCTAGAAATGTGTTTTGGAGTTTGTATGTGCTTCTTGGAGTTTGTATGTGTTTTGTCTCTAGGGGCCACCGCATATATTTATATATAAACATATAAAATAAAACCACTTTTTTTGTACATTAGTAATTCCTTTTGTGCATAATTTTATATTATTGTTAATAATAAATTAATTAAAGCAACAAAACAACCGTAAAAGCCGGTTGGGAGCCGAAAGAGCCGGCTCTTTTTAGTGAGCCGAACCGAAAGAGCTGGTTTTCTAAAAAGAGCCGGAAATCCCATCACACAATGAAAAGACAACATATGAAAATAAAAAAGAAAGAAAACAGGCAAAAAGTTAGAAGAAACAGTCTACTACATGTCTACTTTTTAATGCACAGGTACGATACAAAGTCTGCATTTTGCTAATTATTCTAAATATTCCTAACTATTTAAACATTTTTCAGTATCCTGCACTGTTTGTACTCTAATTTTAACAACTGTACTGTACTCTGCTTTGCTTTGTCCATGATGTAAAAATGTACAAATCATGTTTCTGTTCTGTGTCCTGTTCTGTTTGTATATGTGTGTTTGTTTTTGTTTTGTACTGCTGATACAACCAAATTTCCCTTTGTGGGACAATTAAAGAATTATTCTATTCTTTTCTATTCTAATTGATATCATATCCACCCAGAAATCTCGAGTTCATCTTTTTGCCCTTCCACAATCATTTGAATTAAAAATTAAAAGAGCAGGAGTGTTAAAATTAATAATAAAAGGAATTTGTTGGCTTTTTCAAAAGGTACAAATAAAATATTGTTGATAGACCTGCCCCCTTTATTATCTACAAAATAAAACATTAAGCCTTGATCTGTTCTGTTATTCTTCTTTTCAAAAGAAAAACATTTCTAGCCTTCCAGTGTTCTAAAAAAATTAAAAACAAACACAAATATAAGATTATTAGAATTTTTAAAATATAAATACTTAACATTGGAAAATACTATAACTGTTAACTATGGTACAGAACTTAACAAAATGTCATTAAAAATTATAAATACTGATAAAAAAAATAAAAAACTCATTCTTTTTAATTTATTGTCATGATTCTGGGTCCTTTTGACCCAGCGTTTTGTGTTTTCTCTTATTGCGATTTTGGTTCTGTTCTTCCTCTGTTTGGTGTTTACTCTGTTCTGCCCGTGTGTTCCTGTATCTAGTCTGCGTTTCTTAGTTTGTGTCCTTTCATGTGTAAGTTCCTGTTTTATTGTGAAGGTCTGCATCTTATGTGAGTGTTTTCAGTTTGACTCCCTAGTCTCGTCACGTTAATCACTCCCAGCTGTGTTCCTCACCTGTGTGTAATCTCCCTGTGTTCTCTGAGTGTATTTAAGTTGTGTCTTCTGTCATAGTAGTTGCTGGTTCGTCTGTGTTGTTTCCCCTCGGTCTCCCTGCATCTCTTCATGTGTATTTCCCCGGACCATATATAATATTATGTCAAATCTGAAAACCTATTTCTAAACGTTTGTTTAGCTTCTTCATACCTCAATCCTTGTAAATGCTGTGCTGTGCAGCTGTAAGCCATACGAGGACTGGCTCCACTTCATGTGGGAGAGGCTGATGTGGTCTCCCACGTTCAAATTGTAAACGGCTGCCTCCCTCCAGAGGCAGACTGTCATGGTATAACCATCCTGAAATCACAAACATGACAGCATTAAAGATTTATTAATTAAATAATAACAAGTCCAGTAAATAAGAAAAAAAAAGCCCACAGCCTCGTACATTCTGTACCAGCAATGTGAAATTTGTCACATTAGTTTAACTATTTTCAATATAGAACTTACCTCCTTTAGCTGGAGATTTTTAAGGGGAACATGTTGTTTCCCTGACTTCACTTTCTTTACAGCAGAAAACTGAAAAGTAAATTTAAATGTAATGTCAGTGTAGTGATCTGTGATAGGTTTTTATTTTTTCAGCCATCTGTTTAGATTATGTTATTGTTAAGTATTCTGCACATGGCATTGATCTTCTCAGAAGCTGTTTTATCTGTATCGGTTATTATGATGCTTTTCATATACTGTGATTATGAAACTGCTTGTAGAAAATCCTTCTGTAAACAGTACATTTTGTAACTTAGTTGTATGCTTTAGCGACAACTTCAATGAAAAATTTGCCAGTTTCAGGTATACAAATTATATTTGCTATATTTGTTTTTATCAAGTAGAGACTGTTCATTAGAATCTAGCATTTACAATACAAGTGCATGTAGACACAATGCAAATGGGCTGCATAAATACCAGAAACGGTTTGAGGAAAATAAATATTTTTCTAAATTGTGGTTAATAACAACAGAATTAAGTGTCTGTTTGACAGCAAAAACAAAAATGATCATTTTAAGTATAAAAATACAAGCAGTAATGAGTTATTTGAAAACTCATAGCTATGTACATTCTAATGCAACCACAAATACTCCACCACCTCCTCCCCTTGCGCTGTGATGATAAAAGTCCCTTTGTTATCCATAACAAAAGATATGGATAAGATTCCATTTGAACCGTATGGGCCTGGAACCAGTATCTGTGCATCCCTATCATGAAGTAGCCTAAGAACGAGGCTGCTTTTAGATGATCTTGCCAAAGAACGCACTTGGCCATTGAACAAGGCCAGAAAAACTTGTCATTTCTTTAATGTCAACCTAAATATGGCTTGGTAGAGATCATCTCCAAAACCACCAGGGCGAAGTGAGTCCAGAAACAGTATCTGTCTCTCTGTTACCAATATAGCCTGAAATGGACATGTTATCATCATACATGACAACCTCCATTATTTTCTATGAGATGAAAAAACAGAGCAAGAAAGACAAAGGGCACTCACACAGAGCAGATAATGGTCAGCTTCACCTGCCTGCCTGCTTCAAGCTGGAAAAAGCAGGATGTCCTTGGACCTAAAGTTTTCCTACAGGTATTGGTAGAAATGAGTAAAAATACACACAGAGGAGAAAAATCAACAAAAAACGTACCGGCAACCAACGAAGCAGGTTGACTTGTGGATCCTTCCCGGTGGCCACGATGTAGAGATCAGCAATGTGAACATCTTTTCCCTAAAGGAAACACACACACACAAAAACCCAGCCCAAAGCCAGCCGACCGCTGCCTCCTCATCTCCTCCTCCTCCTGGGACCTTTAGGGAGCACTCAGCACACGCAGGTAAACCATGCACTGTCACAAAATCTCCCAGCATCATGACCGGGCGCCCATGCCTGCAGCCTTGCACATACTGACGGTATATATCTTTGACCCTGACTGAAGGGTCCGTCTTCACAAACGACAGCTCCTCTTCTGACCACTGCCTACTGACATTGGCTGGCATGAACACAGCTCTTGTAATCACAGTGTCAGGTTCTTCATCCTTTAGCTCGACGGGAACTTCCACGGGATCCTGTTCCAGTAGGAGTGTTGGAGGCTTCTTCTTTGAAGTTACTGGATGGTGCACCATCCGGTATGGAATGTCATAGTGCAGCCGAGAAGGAAGCAGATATAAAAGCTGGAGACAACTCCCAGCTCAGCTTCTCTCATCCAATCAGAGTCCAGTCCAGATATCAAAAAGCACCTTTACATGGTTCACTGCTGTAGATTTAAATACAAGACAAATCCAGGACAATTTAGATTGTTTTTTCTTTTTTATTTGGTGTTTTTAACACAAACACGACCAAAGCGTCGTACAAAGTGAATCCAAAGGTTCTGTCACAAACAGATGTCAACATGATCTTCCACTTCTGAAGGTCCGCTTGTCGCTTGTTGCATGTTTGGGTCTTCTGGCGTCAGACTGCATGCCACATGGAGAGAACAACGAATGATGTTGTCAAAGTCCGTGATTTTGGACAAGATCAGAGGTTCACGTGACTTCTGAAACACAACAATCTTGCATTACATGATATTTTCTTTGCGGTACATTAGCTAAAGTAACAAGATATACTTACAGTAGATTCCATGGAGTGTTCCAAACCCAGGCTCCAGAAGTCTTCCCGAGTCAGGTAGATATTGTCATCCTTCCCTAGGAGTTCTCCTGGAGGTAGGTTTTGGTCCAAAACATATTCGAGCTAAATGAAAAGAGCACATCATGTGAATTTGCTTCAAAATATTATAGAAAATAATAAAGAAAATGAACGAAAGGGAAAAATACCAAATAAGGCTGGAATTACTCTCATGCTTCAGCAATTCTAAAACCATCAACGACTTTGACTTACAAAGATTTAACATGACTGCAGAGAAATGTGCCTTACCAGACTGGACTGAAGAGGTTCCAAGTCTCTCTGCCACTTTGCTCCTGGACTGGCATACTGATGATCAATCTGCCATTCCAGAGTCTGCCATCTACTAGCTCCACTGTGAGACTTTTTGGCACAATCTCCCATCCAGTCCAGAATTTTAGGAGATTTGTCAGCTCACTTGGTGTTGCTGTGAAGAAAAAGAAAGTGTATAGTTAAGCATTGAGCTTTGAAATAAATATGAGGTTTAACAACCTTGAAGAAATCCAAACAAAATATATTTTTAACATTGCAATAATATTGGCTCTGATCAGCTCATATTGGCATTCCCCTCCTGCAAAACGGCAAACCTACCATTTAGAATAAAATGCCTCATGTAGCCTGTGATTCTGCATTTAGTTTGAAGAGGACAGTCATCATCTTCATCTTCAGGCCATAAAATATACCCCAAAAATACTGCTGCACATTGTGAAACCAAATAATGTCTTGGTCAACATAACTTGAGGGTGTATACGAGAAGCAGAAGAAGCAGAGGGAATATCCCGTTTAACTTATGCTATCTGTTTAAGTTTAGATAGTATTTGTAAAGATATAGACCATATCCTTTTCTGAAAGTCTGGATATAATCTCGCCTGTATGGATGTATTTACACCTAAATTTCCCCAACAAAGGATGTTTTAATTCACCACTATTCCAGTGAAACACGAGTCTCCCATCTTCCTGCTAGCGGTCTCGAGTTTTTGTTCACCAAAACACACACCAACTTCATACTGACGGACAGATCACTGCCCTATTCCCGCCTTGTCTGACCGTGTTGTGTGGCTTTGGTTCACTTCACCTCACTCTTCCCCAGTCTTGTCATTAAATTAGGCCGTTCTGCAACCATGGCAGCCATTCATTCTATGGCTTTATTCATGGTGTATTTTACCCCTTCACTAAATGTCGTTCTCGTTTCCAACATTATATTTGCAGTGTTCGTCTATCTATCAATATCTGCGGAGTATGGTTTTGTACCGAGTATTCTATTTTCTAAAGCACAGCATGTAAAGGTTAGCTTGGTTAGCAGGATGCTAGCATGTAGCGCTTAGTGAGACACGCCTCAGACCAGTTGCGCAAAGACCCCTTCTGTGTACTTTATCCGTGAGCAACAGATTTAAATAAAATTAACGTTTCAACAGACAAATTTGAAGATAGATGATAAAAAAAAAAGAAAAATATACTTACCGGAGAACCACCAGGGTTTGCCGCTGCCATCTTGCCGCTCCTAAATTCAAAACTGCCTCTGCAGACAGGTCAGGCAGGGGAGGCGTGGAAATTGTCTTTGAGTTAGTCAAACGTTTTCTTCAGTTCGAGTAGATGATAAAATAAAATAAAAATGAATGGGATTTTAAGTAGGACTAGGCGTTATGTAATGATCTCTATTTAGGAGAAAAACTTAATCACTCACCTTTAAACAGCTCTCTTTTAGGAGACACACTGCTGGCTAACAGTGTCATGTGATCAAACAGTGTAATTTAATTGGCTGAGAGCCGCTCGACTCGATCTAGTGCTGATTGCTCTGGCTTGTGTCATTTAAGTCCATTACTTTTGCAGGTGAATATTTTTGCAGGGAAATTTGGAGGATAAAAATTCAGTGTTATAAATTCAATGTCTAAAAATAGTTGAATTTTGATGATACTATATTTCTTCCATAGCTAACCTATAATTTCCTTTGGGATTAATAAAGTATTCTGCTTCTGATTCTATCATTTCATTTGTGCCTTTTCCAGCGGATTTTTCAGCTACTGCAGTAAATCTTGTCGATATTCAGTTTGTGGGTAATCTATTATTTTATTTCGCAACGTCTAAAAGTTTGATTTAAGGGAGCAGAATATCAGAAAACCCTCTCTATAGTTTTTATTCCTTTTTGGCCTTCATTAATAGAAGATTATATTAGCTAAGTGTCCCTATAAAAGTGTCCCTAACAGAAAATTTAGACAGCTGTATTTAGGGCTGCACGATTTTGCATAAAATGAGAATCACGATTTTTTTTCTTACCGTGTGTTCACACCGAACGCGATGGGCGCGTGAAAAAACGCCAAAACGCCCCTAACTTGACGCCTGCACATTCGCGACCTCTACGCGTGTCCAAGAAAAATCGCCCGCGCCCCAAAATATCATATTTTCACGCGCGTGAACCGGAAATGTGGGAGGGATGTGGGAGGGATGTGGGAGGAAGTTGTGCTAGACCGGTATCTTTGAAAGAATAAACGCATTATCTGGTTAGCGGAAAGCTATTTGTACGACAGTGGGCAAATCGCGGGACAGTAGGCGGGCTTGCTAGCTTGCTAGCTTTTGCGCGGCTTCATCGGGTCAGTCTGAAAATTAAAAAGTAGGAATGAACTTACCAGGTTGCCCGATCTCCTCACTGATTTGTCTCCAAGCTAGGTCCTTTTTATTCCTGTCTCGGTAGAAATAATAGGTAGCATCATATAATTCTGGATGATTTGCCACAGCACTGATTAGTTTCTCCTCCATTTTGAATGCAGAATGAATGGCTTTGGCTGGATCTGCCCCTTTGAACTAGGTAACAGCCACGTCACCAGGCTCCTGATTGGTTGTCGCGGCGCGATTTTACGCTGGAGTTCAGATTTTTCCAACTCGAGCGGGGGAGGCGAAACGCGCGTATGCACAAAATGCAACACATTAACTCACGCGCGTGGATTTTTTCGCGAGTCAAACGCCTGAAACGCGCTACACTCACGCGCGTTTCTGGCGTTTTTGCGTTTTCGCGACGCCAAAACGCTTCCGAATTTTCGCGGGGGCCGCAATCGCGGGTCAGCGCGCCTTTCCATTGACTTTACATGTAAACCTGACGCTCCGCCTGCCTCTATCGCGTTCGGTGTGAACACACCGTTAGAATTGAGATCACGATTCTCTCACGATTTTCTTTTCCAATATAAATATTTCTTGCACTTATTAACTGCACATCAACTTCGTAACAGTTGAGACTGAACATAAACAATAAATAAACATAAAAACAATAAATGTCTCACATTTTGTCGTTGCCGCAAAATGTTGTACTGCTTGTAATTCTGTCTCCACCGTTGCTCGACATTGCGAGCAGGTAGTGGAACCTGGAAAAATAGTTGTGGGACGGCACTGTGTAGCGTTTGTCTAGGGTGTTGATCATTTTCCTAAATCCCTCGTTTTGCACAGTGTTGATGGGAGCCATTGATAAGTAATAGCCTCCGTAATTTCTTTGTGCCTGCGGGAGTTCGACAGGTATGGGGAGGCGCTGTATAAGGTTCCCGTTATTGATGTTTGGGTGGTTGACAAGGACGGATTTTCTCCTGTCACTTTCTTGGCTTTTACAGCTTCGTCATCTCTCACGTACTCTCCGTTGTTTTTTCCCTGTCAGCTGGCTTCTGTATCATGTGGTATAAGGCTCTGCCCTTGTCATTTGTTGAGCAGGAAGAGCGAGCGCTTGTTTTCATGCAGATTATGTCCTGGATGAAGATGCGGTACAATCATTGTTTGTTTGTTTTTTAAATCGTTGTCCTTTGGAAATGAGATCGCACATGAGTATGAATTGAGATTGCGATTTTCTAACGATTAATTGTGCAGCCCTAGCTGTATTATTAAATTACCTTCACAAGAATCAAACGCATAACATTTTTATTGCTTTGTAGTAAAGATAAAAGCAAATGACTGATCTATCATCATTTCTCTGTCAAGTAAGCTGAGTAGAAACAAGTTCAGTTTGCTGATGACCATATACACATTTACAAGTTTAAGGACATACTGTTAAGACTTTATATTAATAATTGTATGCATTTACCTTACTGGGCTCAGTGCTGATCCACTGAACTAGTCACTGAAATCCGCAGGAGGATGTTTTTAGAGCTCGTCTTGAAAGGAAGTTGTGGTAACTCGCTCTGCACCCCAACCCCTGACTTACAAGCATTCACAGTCAAGTCAGTAATATCTGCATTCTGTTTTTCATTGTATGTTTTAGACCAACATACACACACTCATGCAATCACACTCAAAATGTAGAGTGGTTTAGTGATTTTCAGTAGTTTCAGGCTGTACAATGCTATGTACAAATGTAAAGGTAAATAATTCAACTTCATCTCTTTCTTACAGGTATTCTTGTGACCTGTCAAGGGTGTACCCTGCCTCTCACCCTATATGACAGCTGGGATAGGCTCCAGCGCCCCCCGCGACTCTGAAAAGGATAAGCGGAAGCGAATGGATGGATACTATATACAAGCTCTCAATTTACCAGTGGATCTACGTCCCTACCCTCACCTATGGCCACGAGCTGTGGGTAGTGACCGAAAGAACAAGATCGCGGATACAAGCGGCGGAAATGAGCAACCTCCAAAGGGTGGCTGGCCTCTCCCTTAGAGATAGGGTGAGAAGTTTAGCCACCCGGGAGGGGCTCAGAGTAGAGCCGCTGCTCCTCCACATGGAAAGGAGCCAGTTGGAGGCTCCTTTCCATGTGGAAAGGAGGCCCCGGGGCAGACCCAGGACACGCTGGAGAGATATCTCCTGGCCTTGGTGTTCCCCCGGATAAGCTGGAGGAGGTGGCTGGGGAGAGGGAGGTTCTGGGTTTCTCTGCTTAGGCTGCTGCCCCTGCGACCCGGCCCCGGATAAAGCGGATGAAGATGGATGGACTATATACACAATAGAATAAAATAATATATACAATAGGATAAAAATAGAATACAAATGCTATATACAACTGAGTAAAAATACAACTTTGTCAGTAAAAGAGTATTGCACTTAATCTTATTGTACGTGTCATACAAGAATCAAATTATGTGTGTGGTAATTTTTTGCATAGTTAAACATTAGAATTATAAATAAATTTTGTTATAAAGTTTAAGATTTAAATTTTACCTTTCCTTTTGTAAAATCTTATGTCTACTGGATAGACCCAACCCCTATTATTAATTGTATACAACATATTGATGTAGTAACAATGACATGATTTATTGGCCTTTTTACAGACAAATTTTTTTTTACTCTGGTCCAAGTCAGTTGACACCCGTAAACTTGTAGCTTTTTTCAGTGGTTTGATTTGTTTTCACAAAGATAAAATTCTAAGTGACACCAAGCTAACCAAAAAGCTAACAACAAACCATGTGAGATGGTTTCAGTCTACTTATTGGTCAGATGCGTCTGCAGCAGGAGCAACAAAAGTAAATACAGGAAGAAGGTGCTGTGTCCTCGACTGTTGGGGAACATGGAGAATTTATGTTCATTCCAGGGTTAGTTGCTAGCCCATGCAGACATGTTTGCACATTTGTGGTACTTTCCCGTACTGAAAACCCAAAGCATACAAGGCTACAGGACAAGGCTGGATGAATTAATGTATTTTTTTGTTTGTTTGTTTTACACCAAAGCCATGATGTATTCCCAACTAAACTCTGACTGTTACTAAGCATCAGCAGGATATATTTATCTATCCCTCTGTTCCTCTGTGCAGTGGTGTCTATGCTTTTGAATATTTAGTAATTGAAATGTTTTTTCTTTTATCCCTCAACCCTTTAGAGAGAAGTAAATTTCCACTCAGCTGTGTGTGTTAGAAATAGAAATACTTGTGGTGAGTAATAAACCACGAGTAAATTTAGTCTTTAGTGGTTGAAGTAGTCGAAAGCCCCAGTGAGTAAGCCTTTTCTGAGAAAAAGTAGGAGGATGTAGTGATAAACTGAAAGTTTAACTACACTTGTAGCAGCTTTGCTAGTTCAAAACTCGTTATTTACATTTATTTTCATTTTGAAAATGTGAATATGAATGATGCATGAGTCAATTATACTATGGTTTGCCTTTTTTGTGGAGTTAAATAAAGAATTATACCTGAAAGGTCAATACCTTTCTATAGACTTTAATGCCATCATATTTGTTATTGAAAACAGAGTCCTGTTTAGTGCCTCTGTGTTTCCTGTGTGATCCAGATAGTTCCTGCTTCAAGCAATGTTCTGAAAATGCAGAATCTGGGGACGAGGGGGGCGACTTGCCTCCCCTTTCGGTTAGTGATTACAGTTAGATTTAAATCTTCATGTTTTTGTTGCATATTTTAGTATATTCTTGTAATTTTCTTGCAAAATCTTCATTTCCATGTTAGGACCTTTACTATTCTATTGCTTCATGTCTTATATTGATACTAATGTGTCTTTTGTGCCCTGCCTTAAGTCTCACTTCCACCTGTCTAGTTGTCAAAGAAGATAATTTGTCTCAGCTGTGTCTTATTGCCCGCATGTCTCTCCTCTACCCTAATGACTTTTCTCTGCATCTTCATGGTGTGTTCCTGCATGAGTCAAAAGTCCAAATTTCTGAGTTCCCAATCTGAATTTGAATCTGGAAGGCCCCTTCTATTTGGATTTTATACTAACTAATAACAATCCAATATAAATAACAGTAAAACTGTAAATTTTTCTTTTTAAATCTATGCTGCCCTTTTGTGTATTTGTGATTTGTTAAATAAGCCACACAGAGTACCAGCAGGCTCCATTCATGGATGTGTTGCAGCTGCATTTTTAAGCGCAAAAAGAAAAGTACTATGTTGTATTTCTAGTGATACCTGAATAGCTCTACCTTGTCTCTTACTTTTTTTCAACTTAACTACTGGGATGTAAAGAACTTTAAACTCAGGATTTACATTACTCCCAAGTTCGGCGTTCAGACTTTGAGGTATCTGAAACTCGGCAATAGTCATACTCGTCATTTGTCTTCTGTCAGTTTTGTTTATGGTGCCTTGTGTGTCTGGAAGGCTTTCTACTTTTAAATTCTGCTGTTTGCTCCCTGTTTCTGAAGTTTCATAGAATTCTTCTACTTCACCTAAATAAAGGTTTCCTTTTTTAAAAAATTCCATTTTGCTTTGAGAGCACTTAGCTCAGAACAAACTGGCCGATTGCAGCACTGAAGACTGTGATTATTGACTGTATATAAAAGATAGGAGTTTATCTAACTAATATGAAAGTAAATTAACTTGTATTCCATGTAAGGGTCAACAGGGGACGACTTTCCTGGTTTCAAAGAGTAGTCTGATCATGAATAAATTCCTTTATGACCTAGTTTGACCCAGTTTAGCCTCAGTAAACACATTCCTAATGAATTTATTGTCTCAGTTGATAGTTGCACGTCTTATTAAATACAATATGATGTGTATTTTATAAAAAGTATTAGGAAACATTTTTTGAAAATTAGTTTTTGTATCATTATAATTATATTATAAAAACGTTATCATAGTTAGGCCACAGAGGCCAGCTCAAGGCTGGATCCAGGGCTCTTGGAAATAGTTTTAAACATGAATAAAGGGCACTAGACCCTGAAAATAAAAAACTGTCTGTTCTTTAAAGATATACGTCGCTCCAGTCTGAAAGCGAATGTATTTAAGTGGAGGGTGGAGTGTAAAGTATGTTGCCCCAGCTTCCTTGTTCAAAACAGACTCAGCAGATTGTATACAGTGGTTCAACTATAAGCAGTCCTGAGGCAAGTAAATGTGATTTTTTCCTTTCATATCCATATTTTTTCTATTTGAAGAGGAAAACATTAATAAGGAAAGTGTTTCATAATCAGGACAAGTCTGTGTCATCAGATATCCTACTGAAATTAAGGAACTGTCACGATCCTGGGTCTTTTGACCCAGCGTTTTGAGTTTTCATTTATTTTCATGTTATGGTTGTTTAAGTTCGTTAGCTTATCTATGTTCATTTACTTATTAGTTTCCCCTTGTGTTTTCAACCCCTGTGAAGTCTCCCTTACCCTTCATGTGTTTCATGTCTGTGTGTCTGATGTTGACAAGTTCATGTTGTCATGTCTGTCATACAGTCGGCCTCTTCCAGAGGAATATCAGTAACTGATATTTTCATCTCACTAGAAATGGTTTTGATGCAATGTTTGATCTAAGAAGATACAATTAAGGTTTATTTTATCCTCTGTTACACGCTTAAGTACAGATGGCTAACATTCAACTCTAATGACTAACTTTTGGTTTAATAAACCATTCTCCAAACATTTGTATCTATTCATGGAGAAGTCACTTGGATGAGTGATGAAATGCTTCTCCCACTAAGAACGTTACGTCCAGATGAACAGAATCAACTTTTTGCGATTCCATTACCTGGATGATTGCGCATGCATCAAGACATTTGTATCTCTAATTTCACCTCTGCTCAAGAGCAGTACTAACTTTGTCCCTTTTTTAGTCTTATTTATTTTATAAGATAAATAATGGACAATTTATTTATAGCATCTCCATCACTGAAGAGTGAACACAGATGGAACCTGTTGAAGTGATAATGTGGATTGACGTCTGTGTCTGCCTTCCTTTGACCATACTGATCATCTATTGTATGTGCTGTGCGGTATGTATGTATGTATGTAATTACGTCCATCTCTATCAGTATTTGAAGATTTAACAAATCAACTAACCTGTCCTGCTAGTTAAGTATTCACTGTGCTTTTTGGATTTAGCCGACCGCATTTAGCAAGATATAAAGAGCTATTGCACACATAAGGATTCCCAAACCCCTAGACACTATAGTGAGTGAATGTAATCAGAATCATGAGTTTAAACATAAATTAATGTTGCCTACCTTGGCTGTAACCCATCATTACTAGAAATCATTACAAATACTACAAAGTCTAGCAGACCTAGAATGACAATAAAATCAGACAAGGTTGTCTGTGGGAAAAGAAAGCTGATGCATCTGCATCACTGGCTTTCTCCTTGTGGTGGCACTGACTTCCTGTTCCTGTTGCAACACACAGCTGTGTTTTTGTGTGTATCTTGTCTGTTTAATTAAAAACTTTGATAATGTCTCATTTCATAGTCCAGTCTTTATGTGCTTTAGCCAAGCATGCTCTGTTGATTCACTCATGAATTATATTCACAGTATTCACTCACTGTGTCTTTAGCTTAGCTTAGCTTGTAGCCAACTCACTAGCAGCATGTGCTCTTCAGCTGCCCTTCCCTCACTTTCCTGCTCATTGTGTAAGATATTTGGTTACTCCTCGGCCTCCTTTAGTGACAATGATACTAGTGTTTGCAGATCTGGAGGCCCGGATTACTGGAGACCTGGCTTCACAGCCCAAATTTAGCTAGGTCCCTGTAGACCACAGGTGTTGAACTCCAGGCCTCGAGGGCCGGTGTCCTGCAGGTTTTAGATGTGTCCTTGATCCAACACAGCTGATCTAAATGGCTAAATGACCTCAACATGTCTTGAAATTCTCCAGAAGCCTGGTAATGAACTAATCAATTGATTCAGGTGTGTTGACCGACGGTGATATCTAAAACCTGCAGGACACCAGCCCTCAAGGCCTGGAGTTCGACACCCCTGCTGTAGACGGTGCAGCCTCATTAGCTCTGATTCTATCCAGAGTTGCAGTCAATGACCCACAATAATTATTTTATTGTGGGTGATTTTAACATTTATGTAGATCAGGGCTGGGCAACTGCAAACCTCAAGGGCCGGTATCCTCCACGTTTTAGATCTCACCTTGGGTCAACACACCTGAATCAAATGATTAGTTCATTACCAGGCCTCTGGAGAACGTCAGGACATCTTGAGGAGGTAATTTATCTATTTAAATCAGCTGTGTTGGATCAAGAACACATCTTGATGCAGGATACTGGCTATTGAGGCTTGGAGCTGCCCACCACTGATGTAGATGCTAAAAATGACAGCCTCAACATGGCATTTAATCTATTATTACAGCAGTCCCCAACCTTTTTTGAGCCTCAACTCTCGTGGCCCGGTACCGGTCTGAGGCCCGGGGGACCACTGTATTAGACTCAGTTGGCTTTGTTGAAAATAAAAGAACCTACCCAGCACATTCTCGAATTAGTTTTAAAGGTCTGTCGAGCCAGTGGTTATGATTTGGTTATCGATATTCTTTGATTTAAGGTTTCTATTATTTAGTTCCACCTTGTGTTCTGTCTGCTAGCCTGCCTGTCTATTTTACTTTATTTGTATTCCCAGTTTAGATAGTGTTGGTTTTTCAGGTGTTCAGCAAGAAAGCTGTTTTTTTAGTTTACAGTTTGCCTCCTGGAGTCTGCATTTTGGGTCCTCCATTCCTGCCTGCTGCACACAGCCCTGGACAGTAACCTTTAAATCCTTAAACCTTATATAGTGTTTAGTTATATGTCCTTATTAATGAGTAGGAAGGGGGAAATATAAAAAAGCCTTTGGAACAATAATTTTTATTTATCAAGGTAAAAAGGACTCTTGGTCCACTTTCCTTTGCAGAGACACTAGACACTGAATACAGTAAGGCAAAATATACAGTTATATAAAAAATGGCTTAATATTGTAAATCTCATATTTTCTGCAGAGACGAAGGGATCCAGGCCCTGCCCCCTATTACATATATATCCTGGTTTCCAATCTAATCCAGCTCTGTGCTCCAGTTCTTTGGCTGGCTAAACTGGAAGACCATCATCAGCCCACCGGTGTCTCTGCAGTGTTTTTCTTCTTCGGTGTTTCAACTAGTCTCAACTTCAAAACCTGCATTGTTCTGGAAAGGTATTTATCTTTCATATATCTTTCAATGCAAGTATACTACATTTTATTGTGACTTGATCCTTACAGTCAAACTATTGTCTACCGCATCAATCAGAATACTGTCTGTTTTGTGTTGCAGGTATTTTTTCGTCACCTGTCCAATGTTGAACTTCATAAGACAAACTAAAGGTTCTATTTTGGTCTCTGTTCTGGTCTGGACCGTGTGTGTTATCACTATCTCTCTTGCAATATTACTACACCAACATGAACGCATCTATGTTTTTACCTTCTACCCTGCCCCTCTGTTCATTCTTTGTTTAGCTGGGACCCTCAAAGCTCTGCCTGCTGCCACCTCAGTTCCTGCTGAGGAAAAACGAAGAATTATAGGAACTTTGTTTCTGTTGCACCTGAATTACTTTGTGTTGGTCTTGCCTGCAGTAATTCTATTATCTTTTGTCAGAAATGTAAGTTTGGCCATGATCCTGCTCAGTCCTTTTGTGGACTTGATGCTATTTTGTTTCATGCAGAAAGGACCTGTTGACAGTTTGCTGTCATGTCTGTGCTGCTGCAGTATGAACAACACTGCAGCAGATGTTAGCAGCAGATCACCAGTTTAACTGATTTTTAGCAGAAACAGGTGGGCTTGTGTTGGCAAAAACAAAGTGAGAATGAAGAGGGGAACATGTGATGGGACAGATGCAGAGAAATTTAAAAATAAAGATGGACTATGTGCACATAAACATGTCACACAGTGGAAATTTGTATTTATCTTGTATATTGTTTTTATTCTGATTTTTAGTGTTTATTTATGAGTGTTTTATTTGCATGGTTTTATTCTGTTTCTATTGCATGGTTTTTAGTGTTTTATGTGACATGGTTTTTATCCACTGTGGACTGGCTGCACATGGGACAAATTAGCTGATAGGGGCCACCTGCTGAGGCAGGGGTGTGTCCAGGGGTGGCCTATCAGCTGTGTAAAGACCTTTTAAAAACAGGCTAGCTGGGCACTGAAGGAGAGAGGCCCCAGACTGGAAGGTTAATGTGAGATGGCCAGTGTGATGCGGCGACCCAGTCCTGACCTCATGGAACGGCAACAGTAAGAGACAACGCGTGTGATTGGCAGCAGGGCAGAGGTTGTGAGTAGGGTCTCTACTGTTGTTTACTGGGTGCAGCTGGATTGGGAGAGGGTCACCATGGCCATGAGCCAGGGCCGCTTCTGGGACCATTGTTCTGGCCCCTATTTGTTATGTTGCAGGACACCGACGCAAGGGGAGCTGTGGCGGTGGTCGCATCATGGATTCGGGTGCAGAACGCAAGCCGGGCTGGGAAGTGATGGGCCAGCGGAAGGACAAGAAGATGGGTGGCTCTTTCTTGTCTGCTGAAGACGGGGCTGGCGTGGACTCTGCTCTAAAGGAGGAATTCCTGGCCTGCTGATGGACCCATAATGAACATGTGGCCTAATTATAGCAGGGGGGGTTTTAGTGAATGTAAAAAATGGTAGTTTTACGGGTTTTAGAATTGTTTTTAGTAGAGAGCAAACATTTTATTACGTACATTTTAAGGGTGTTTTTATTTGTGCTCCCTGGCCTAGTAATAAACTGTTTCTGATCAGACCTGCTTCCTCTCTGTGCCCGTGGTATCTGACTTGCTTGCTCCCCCTTGTATTTTAAAGAATCTTTCTTTTTAGCGCGACATTCTGGCGCGACCGTTTTAGTGTTCGCCGCGCGCTACAAACACACAGAGGAATGCAAACACAGAGTGTGTAAACAGTTGATGGAAATGTCATGTATATGTTTTATATGATATTTTTGGCTTATTTCATCATCTTCAAAACATTTATTTCATTAAATCTTTAAATGTCCACAGCATCTATACATATCTGCACAATTTCTTTTACAATTTCTGAATTTGATTCAAGAATCTTTTACAATCTCTACATAATTTTAGTTTTACTTTTATGATCGTTTGTTTCTGTCTCATATTTTTTTCATTTTGCACATTTGTGACTTGACCAAATCCAGTAGCTCCTTTAGGTCCCCCCCCTGAACAGCAAGTAAATATTTGTGTCAGCTACAAACAATAATTTGAATACATCTTTTACTACTTTATCTAAATTCATGGTCACATGGTAAGAGAAGATAAAGAGTTCTAAAATCCTGTAAAGAAATGTGACTTAGTTTTCTGTACTGACAATGTGACACATTATAACATGATCCTTGTCCAATACATTTTTACATGACCTTCATGTATGCTTTTTATTCTTACGAACATATTTATTAAAGGTACAAAAATGAGTTATGCTTGTCTATTTGCTGCTGTGATGTACATGGATATCAAGGTTTTTTTAAGTGCTGTATAAGTCACCTAATAATAACAATAACAGTAATGGAGCTTCTCCATGCATCCCAACACAGTGGTTGTATTTCATTTCACTCTAAATTGGGATATAAATATTGAAACATTTGAAGATTTATTTTAATCAGGTTTTCATAAATGATGAGTTCAGAGGGTCGTGGTATGATAGTAACTACCTTTCCAGTATCATTTAATCTTTGAAATTGTCATGTCTACAGTGGCAGACGAGTGGAGATTGAAAGTAGGACCCAAGATGCAGGCAGCTTCTGATGTGGGCGAGCTTTATTGATATGGTAGGTGAAACAAACAGGAACATAATGGGCATGAAACAAAACAAAATGAAAGGATAACTTAAACTGTGAAAAATTAACCAAACAAAACTGAAACCTTAAATGGAGGCGCAGGGACGATGATGCAGGGAAAGAACACAGACGAACCAGCAATGCACATGAAAAAACACAGGGCTTAAATACACACAGGGCAATCAGGGAATGGGAGACAGGAGGGAGACAAGGCTGGGATTAATGGGACGAAAAGGGGAAGCAAAACTAGAAACATTGACAAGAGAAACAAACCTTAAAAAACACCAAACCTCTAAACACGCAAACTTAACACAGACTGGGGAGACAGAACATAGGAACTTGAAACGTGGAACAGAAGAGCACAGAGGACACAAAACACTAGGGATAATCACAAACAACCCAACAGAATATTAATACACTCAAGCATAAACACCAAGTCCACAGATTCTGGACCATAACAGGAATATTGCTACTATAGTAAGGCTACTACTAGAATCAAACTTAAAAAGTTTGAATTAAAGAACAGGGTCTGTAACAAAACAATTTCCCAGTTTGGAGTGAATAAATTACTCTTAATTCTGAACATTATGTGTACAAAAATGGTTTCTGGTCCCTGTTCTTATAAAAAGGTGGACTGAAGCTTACATTCCAGAGTTCTGTGTCATTGTTGCCTTTGTTCCCTTCATGTCCACTCTGTCCAAGTCTCATCTTTGTGTTTTGCTCTTTCATTTCCCTCAGTTATGTAACTGTGGCTGTCTCCAGCTTGTTCCACCAACAGTTCCCACCTACTGCCATCCTCTCGTTACCTAGTGTGTTCTTAATTCCTTAGTGACGAGCAAGTTTGGGAACCAAACTCAGGACTCCAAAAGCACAAAGGTTGAATAAAAAAAAAACCAGATTTGTAAAGAATTTATTTGTAAATTAGGGTGGAAAATAAGTATTTGGTCACCTCAAATAAGGAAAATCTCTGGCTCTCACAGACCTGTAACGTCTTCTGTAAGAAGCTTTTCTGTCCCCCACTCGTTACCTGTATGAATGGCACCTGTTTGAACTCATCATCTGTATAAAAGACACCTGTCCACAGCCTCAAACAGTCAGACTCCAAACTCCGCCATGGCCAAGACCAAAGAGCTTTCGAAGGACACCAGGAAAAGTATTGTAGACCTGCACCAGACTGGGAAGAGTGAATCTACAATAGGCAAGCAGCTTGGTGTGAAAAAATCAACTGTGGGAGCAATCATCAGAAAATGGAAGACATACAAGACCACTGATAATCTCCCTCGATCTGGGGCTCCACGCAAGATCTCATCCCGTGGGGTCAAAATGATCATGAGAACGGTGAGCAAAGATCCCAGAACCACACGGGGGGACCTGGTGAATGACCTGCAGAGAGCTGGGACCAAAGTAACAAAGGTCACCATCAGTAACACACTACAACGGCAGGGAATCAAATCCCGCAGTGCCAGACGTGTTCCGCTGCTGAAGCCAGTGCATGTCCAGGCCCGTCTGAAGTTTGCCAGAGAGCACATGGATGATACAGCAGAGGATTGGGAGAATGTCATGTGGTCAGATGAAACCAAAGTAGAACTTTTTGGTATAAACTCAACTCGTCGTGTTTGGAGGAAGAAGAATACTGAGTTGCATCCCAAGAACACCATACCTACTGTGAAGCATGGGGGTGGAAACATCATGCTATGGGGCTGTTTTTCTGCCAAGGGGACAGGACGACTGATCCGTGTTAAGGACAGAATGAATGGGGCCATGTATCGTGAGATTTTGAGCCAAAACCTCCTTCCATCAGTGAGAACTTTGAAGATGAAACGAGGCTGGGTCTTCCAACATGACAATGATCCAAAACACACCGCCCGGGCAACAAAGGAGTGGCTCCGTAAGAAGCATTTGAAAGTCCTGGAGTGGCCTAGCCAGTCTCCAGACCTCAACCCCATAGAAAATCTGTGGCGGGAGTTGAAAGTCCGTGTTGCTCGGCGACAGCCCCAAAACATCACTGCTCTCGAGAAGATCTGCATGGAGGAATGGGCCAAAATAGCCAGCTACTGTGTGTGCAAACCTGGTAAAGACCTATAGTAAACGTTTGACCTCTGTTATTGCCAACAAAGGTTATGTTACAAAGTATTGAGTTGTATTTTTGTTATTGACCAAATACTTATTTTCCACCCTGATTTACGAATAAATTCTTTACAAATCCTACCATGTGGATTCATGGATTTTTTTTTCACATTCTGTCTCTCACAGTTGAAGTGTACCTCTGGTGCAAATTACTGACCTCTGTCATCATTTTAGGTGGGGGAACTTGCACAATCGGTGGCTGACTAAATACTTTTTTGCCCCACTGTATATGTGTGGGTCAGTACTGTGTGGTGGTGTGATTGAGAGACCGTATCGCCTGCGGGAAGAAGCTCCTCCTCAGTCTCTCTGTGTTGGTCTTCAGGGAGCGGAATCGCTTTCCTGACCTCAACAGAGAGAACAGTCTGTTGTTGGGATGGCTGAGGTCCTTCACCATCTTCCTGGCCTTGGTCCAGCACCGCCTGCTGTAGATTGAGTGCAGGTCAGGGAGCTCGGAGCGGATGGTGCGCTCAGCTGACCATCCGCTCAGCTGACCAACGCTCTGTAGTGGCCGCGACCAATGGCAATGAGGAAAGGCTGCTCTTCATAGAGGATTCAAGCTCGGGGACATGTTTTCTTGTTTTACTCCGGCTCCCAGAAAAGCCTCGGGAACTATTGTATCGTCTTTGCATACCTCCCCAATGGTATATTAGTTGATTGGAGATTTCCTGCGTACCACCAGAGAGGGCCCAAATACCAGTAGTGGTACGCGTGCCACCGTTTGACAAAGACTGGAATAGAGAATGTGTTCAGCCACCTTCAATCTCTAGCAGTATGACTCTGAAGTGCTGTACTGTATGTTTGTAAGTTTTCTCCCCAACAAACACAGCAATGTCAGTGAAACATTTTGCTGTAACCCACATAATTTCCTTAGGGATCAATAAAGTATTCTGATTCTGATTCAGAGAAAAAAAAAAGAAAAACAAAGAACCTCAAACCACTCAGTTCTGATGAATCGCAGTAGTTTCAGCATTCTCCGACTGACATTTTGCTGATATCTGTGAGTCAATATACTGAGACTAGGGCAGGGCAATATGACCAAAAATATTTATCACGATATATATTTGAAAATTTGTGGTAACGATATAACGGACAATATAATTGACGCGAGACAAAATACTTTACAACTCCACAACTTTAGTAGTGCAAAAAAATCCCTCATCAATGTATTTTCACTTAATCAAGCAGCTGTTTTTTCATGTGCATTAAAACTGTATAAAAATTTTACAGTGCAAATGCAAATTTCTCGCTGACAGTTTAACCAAAAGGCATTTCCAGTGGAAATTGGCCGACATATCCTCAGCATAACCATGTATAATATCCACAAAACTTAAAAAGAGGTTATACACACACAATATTAAATTGGTTCGAGGTCAGTAAACACAACCAGAATTCATACATAAGGCACACGGGATTATAAGGGGCACTGTCGATTTTCAGAAAAATCAAAGGATTGATTTTAAGTGTGCCGTATTTTCCAAAAAACACGTAATAAACGCCGCTAGCATGCTCTACCAAAAATATCTGACGGACGAAAGCCAAACCAGTTCCACACCACTGAACCATTTTTACAAACCAATTCTGGTTCATCTGTGTTATTCAACGATCCGCTTTAGCCCTTCTCATTCTCCGTCACCACCATGCTTCTTCCGCGATGTGTGGATGTAAACAAAGGCACTGCGCATTTACCCATATTCTATCGCAATATTTCATTTTCTTTTCATTGTACCGGTATTACCGTGAACCGTATGATATGGCCCAGCCCTAACTGAGACTATGCTTTTTATTCCTCATATGCAATGACTGTTACTGTCTAAAAGGAAAAAGGAAAAACTCTAGCATTAAAGTATAGGAGGAATCCATTACTCAAAAGGCCAATTACAATAACATTTTATACATAGCTCTGAATATCTTATACATATTTCCATACCATTTTTTTCTATGCATATTTCTGTATATATGAGCTCCAGTTGCGAATGTATATAGGACCACCTTGTGTCTTCCTTTTATATTTTATATTCCCCTTGCTATAAGAGCTGTGTAACACTGAAATTTCTTATCTGTGGGATAATAAAGGTTTATTCTATTCTATTCTATTCTATTCTATGCTAATAGTTTTGAAGGGTAAACAAACAGGTGCATGTCAGGTTAAAACCAAAGGATTCATCACAGCATTTCAGAGGGATTTGCAGTTAAGGTATACTGATGTAGATTTAGCACAGGAGTATACATGTTCTCTTATTAAGCAGCTAAACCACTAACAAAAACTACCCTCTGCTCACAGGAGTTTTCTTGTTTCCCTTCATTGGCTTCAAGTTAAATTTAGAAGTTAGAAGTTTTATTAATTACATAAAACACTGACTAGGATCCTAAACAGACACAAGACACTACTATATGGTTCTGTAACGGGTTGATAGTTTAAAGTCTTAGGATACAGTCATAAATGCATCAATGTAGGTTTTCCTGCAGTCACTGATAACACCAAGAGATTAGTTGTCTTCTTATTGATTTTTATGCTGTCTGACATCTTTATGAAACCAGGGAAATGATGGCCTGTTGGTCTTTAGATTAAATTCTTGTAATTGCAAAAAGTTAAAAAACAAATTGTTTTCTTTTCAAGATATTTTTTTAGTTTCACCAATGCGGCTTCAAAGAAATTTAACCAGCTTGCAAAACACCAAATACTTTTTTTAACTTAAAAAACACACACAACCTAAACACAACCACGTCAACATTTACCAACAATATTATTAATAATACATTACACACTGTCATAACTGAATCAGAGGAAATTCAAATTCTACTGTAACTGAAAATTCAATTTGTGCAACACTTAAAGTGTCCTTTCAGAAAAAATGTAAAGGATAAAATAAAAACTAAATATGATATTTATATAAATTAATGACTGCAATGATACAAAATAAAAATGTTTCAAGAGCTCTTTAGATGATTAATATGAGTTTAAGACGTCTTCAGATGAAACTCCATCAATCTTTTCTTGGTGGTGACTGGAGTTGATCCCAGCTGTCATATGACATCCTGGACAGTCTTCACACCTACAGGCAGTTTAGCATCACAA
>NW_024583207.1:124447-141504 GCF_018398535.1 Haplochromis burtoni | reverse complement strand
TTATGGTTTCTAGTTTCGATCCCTTGCCCTTCATGTTTCTCTGTGTCCCCTCTGTTCTGTGTAAGTCTGTGTCTGCATGTTTGATTTCCCCTCTGTGTCTTTCGGTTCTTAGAGTCCTCTGCCTTATGGTTTATGTCTCTGTGTTTCTTAGTTGCTGTCTCCACTGTGTCAAGTTCGCGTCTCTGTGTGATCCTTCCTGTTTTACTTTGAAGTTCCGTGTCTTATGTGAATGTGTCCTGCTCATCCATGTCTCATCTCCAGGTATCTCTGTCAGTTCACTGTGGTTAAGGTTTTTCATGTTTTGTTATTAGTTCACCCAGTTTAGGTTATTGTTTAGTTTTCACCGATGACCTATTATTTTGTACCCCTTGTGTCTGGCAGAATAACTCACACAAGTACAATATTACAAACATCACAAGGAACTAAAAACGCTGGGTCAGGGGACCCAGGACCATGACAAACCCAACTCAAGTAAATTTAAGTCAATGTAAGTGTTTGGAAAAATGTACTTCTAAAAGTACTTTTATTGCACCATGTTCATTCATTCATGCGCTGCTGTAAAATGAATCAAATGGCTGAACTGCCACCTATGCCTACAATTCAGTCTTACAATTCACCTACAATTTTATCTTCACCAATATATATCTAAAATGCAGCTAATGCATCTGGTGGGTTTTTATTTTTAATTTAAACATACTACAACTAAAAAGAGAGAACAATCAGGTGTCACAAATAAGATGTCTCACAAATTATTGGTGCCAGTGAAAAAAGAAAAAAAAATGTCTGCAGAGGAGAATACCTCACACAAATAATTATGACAAGTCAGAGGAGAACAACACAGGGATAAACCCTGCAGGAGGTGTGTCACTCCTCTGGTTTTCCACCTGGAGACAGTGTTTACATTACAATCTACTGCTACACAAAACAAAACAACTACACAACACACTAACTACACAAGACAACACAACACACTAACTACACACTCCACACTAAAGGTCACAAATCTCAAAACTCTCTTTCTCTCTGACACTCGCTCGCTCGCTCGCTCTGTCTCACTGCCATCACTCCCAAAACTTTCCACTCTTCCTAAACAACCAATTCCCAAGTGTTGCCGTTTTTTGTTTTTTTTTAATGGGTGGACAACATGGTACATTTTCCACCAATAGAAAAGAGGTGGCTATTTCTTTCCCTTTTTTACTGTTTTCGTGACGATACTATTTAGAAGAAAGCATGGCTTAGATCTATTTTTTAATCATAACTCTGGATTTAGTGGCTTGTCATTAAAATGTAAAATCCGGTGTATACTTTAAAGTCCGAACTTTCAACAACTGAAATAGAGACTCGGCGTGACTGCAGTTTGTTGCTATGTCAGCTTAAATCGGTCATGTGATTTGGAGGTCCAGTGTGTCTGTGGACCCCAGAGAGTTAATAACACTCACCTTCATTCCATTTCCAGAGCCCAACAACTAACCACCTGAAATTCTCATGGAGTTGATTCAAATAATAAATAAAATGATGGGCCGTTGGAGGCTACAGTGGTCATATCAGCAGGGGGGTTCTCTGTAAATTTCACGTTCATGGCAGCGTGCTAGGTGCCTGCTCAGATTTGAAGTTTAATTTTTTACTATAGAAAGGAGTTTTCTTCCCACACAGAGTGCAGTGGACACTAATGTTTTTGTCACTTTTTACCGAATCAAACTCAAAGTAATGTACAGTGGGGCAAAAAAGTATTTAGTCAGCCACCGATTGTGCAAGTTTCCCCACTTAAAATGATGACAGAGGTCAGTAATTTGCACCAGAGGTACACTTCAACTGTGAGAGACAGAATGTGAAAAAAAAATCCATGAATCCACATGGTAGGATTTGTAAAGAATTTATTCGTAAATCAGGGTGGAAAATAAGTATTTGGTCACCTCAAACAAGGAAAATCTCTGGCTCTCACAGACCTGTAACGTCTTCTGTAAGAAGCTTTTCTGTCCCCCACTCGTTACCTGTATGAATGGCACCTGTTTGAACTCATCATCTGTATAAAAGACACCTGTCCACAGCCTCAAACAGTCAGACTCCAAACTCCGCCATGGCCAAGACCAAAGAGCTTTCGAAGGACACCAGGAAAAGTATTGTAGACCTGCACCAGACTGGGAAGAGTGAATCTACAATAGGCAAGCAGCTTGGTGTGAAAAAATCAACTGTGGGAGCAATCATCAGAAAATGGAAGACATACAAGACCACTGATAATCTCCCTCGATCTGGGGCTCCACGCAAGATCTCATCCCGTGGGGTCAAAATGATCATGAGAACGGTGAGCAAAGATCCCAGAACCACACGGGGGGACCTGGTGAATGACCTGCAGAGAGCTGGGACCAAAGTAACAAAGGTCACCATCAGTAACACACTACAACGGCAGGGAATCAAATCCCGCAGTGCCAGACGTGTTCCGCTGCTGAAGCCAGTGCATGTCCAGGCCCGTCTGAAGTTTGCCAGAGAGCACATGGATGATACAGCAGAGGATTGGGAGAATGTCATGTGGTCAGATGAAACCAAAGTAGAACTTTTTGGTATAAACTCAACTCGTCGTGTTTGGAGGAAGAAGAATACTGAGTTGCATCCCAAGAACACCATACCTACTGTGAAGCATGGGGGTGGAAACATCATGCTATGGGGCTGTTTTTCTGCCAAGGGGACAGGACGACTGATCCGTGTTAAGGACAGAATGAATGGGGCCATGTATCGTGAGATTTTGAGCCAAAACCTCCTTCCATCAGTGAGAACTTTGAAGATGAAACGAGGCTGGGTCTTCCAACATGACAATGATCCAAAACACACCGCCCGGGCAACAAAGGAGTGGCTCCGTAAGAAGCATTTGAAAGTCCTGGAGTGGCCTAGCCAGTCTCCAGACCTCAACCCCATAGAAAATCTGTGGCGGGAGTTGAAAGTCCGTGTTGCTCGGCGACAGCCCCAAAACATCACTGCTCTCGAGAAGATCTGCATGGAGGAATGGGCCAAAATACCAGCTACTGTGTGTGCAAACCTGGTAAAGACCTATAGTAAACGTTTGACCTCTGTTATTGCCAACAAAGGTTATGTTACAAAGTATTGAGTTGTATTTTAAGGTTCTCAGTCATCCAGGTCATCGTAGTCAAAGGAGCTTGGAAAGAAAAGCGTCTGGACTTCTTTAAGTTGCTTGAAGACGTTTCACCTCTCATCCGAGAAGCTTCTTCAGTTCTAAGTCAAATGGTGAGCTCCCAGATTAGTATTGAGTTGTATTTTTGTTATTGACCAAATACTTATTTTCCACCCTAATTTACGAATAAATTCTTTACAAATCCTACCATGTGGATTCATGGATTTTTTTTTTCACATTCTGTCTCTCACAGTTGAAGTGTACCTCTGGTGCAAATTACTGACCTCTGTCATCATTTTAAGTGGGGGAACTTGCACAATCGGTGGCTGACTAAATACTTTTTTGCCCCACTGTAAGCACTTCCACGCTTTAAACGCTGCATGGTCCTACTTTCTCCTGCACTCCATATTATCCGTTGTTGATCTGCACACGTCTGCTGCTGCCATGAACGTCGCATACTCATTGTCACGAGACACTCTCACAAACAAAATCACGGTTTAGTAACG
The DNA here is from genome assembly GCF_018398535.1 of Haplochromis burtoni. NCBI lineage: Eukaryota > Metazoa > Chordata > Actinopteri > Cichliformes > Cichlidae > Haplochromis > Haplochromis burtoni. Next base: position 137,874 of record NW_024583207.1, on the reverse strand, counting down.
CAGTAACGCAGCTGCTTATGGGAAAGTAACAGTAATCTAATTACTGTTTTGCAATAGTAATCCCTTACTTTACTCGTTACTTGAAAAAAGTAATCCGATTACAGTTGCACATTACTTATAACAGCTGTACTGCCCATCTCTGCTGATGACTGACTGGAACACTGTGATTCACATTTTACATTAACGCCATCCTCACACATGTTCATATATGGCCACTAGAGGGAGATGTTGGGCTTTAAACACTAACATGGATACAAGCAGATCATCAGTGATGCTTCCTCAGTGTGATGACTCCTCCCTCTCTGCTTGTTTCTTCTTTCCCCCTTTCTTATATCATTGATTTCCCTACTGAGCTCTTCTCCTCGTCTCCTCCATCCTCCTGCCCATGACTGGATTGCCAGATTACTAATAATGTTTTGATATCAATTAAATATGACTTTTGACACAGCTTCATCATAATTAGTTGTGTTAAAACACAACTAGAGCTTTATTTCAAGTTTTCAGATGTAAAAGTGCTCATGGCACGTTTTATATTTAGGGACACTTTGAATTAAATTCACAACACAGACAGATGTCACAAATGCTACACCTCTACATCGTGCATCATAGGTGCTCTGGTAAGCCCTGACATGGTATTTTGAATTGATTATTTTTGTTGTAAAAATTTGTCTTTGGTATGTTTCCTGTTTTATTTTGGAGTTTTACTTCTTTAAGGCAGAAGAAGTCACTTTGATGATGACGAAACGTTTCTCCAGCTAAAAACGCTGTGTCCAGAGTTACACTGGATCATCTCTGCAGCAGGAGGACAAATGAGCACCTGATGTGACAAACATCTTTCTTCTTACTCCTTCCTTTAAAATCACAGCCTCTGAACTGAAACAATGTTTTTCATGGTTCTCCTGTGAAGTATCTAAGCTTTTCTTGTCACAGACCCACATAACCAACATCCACCATCACATAATGAACCAGAGGAGTGTGAAAGCAGGCTGATTCTCCAAGCACCGAGCTCCTTCGAGTCCTTCACTTCATTATTATCTCCAACTTCACCACATACAAACTGACAGATTAGTGTGCACTGGGTTAAACTGTCTGGTTCTGGCACTGACATGAAAAAACATCAGAAATACATCAGGTTCAACATCATAATCAGAAGTTAAATACGTAACTTTGTTTATTCTCAGTGGGCTGGATTCTGAGAATACGTTTTACAACTTTATTGGTATCTACATGCATGAACGCAAGACAGCGATGATAAGAAAAAGGAGGTGTGAGTGGTCCACGTGTAAAACGCGCAGCCCCAAGTTTTAAACCAGCCTCGTTTTCACTTTAATGTCTGGCTGATGACGCATGAACCATGTGTGAGACGTGTATTTACAGCTAAATTAGAGTATGTGAATAAAGTGTGTCTGTGTGACTCTCTGGGTGAAACTGAGAGAGTGCCAGTGGGTTTGTGGGGTGATGCGACCGGAAATCTGCTGCATGAAACTGATGAAAAATCCACTTTCTTTATGAGACAGAAAAAGAGAAAGCAGGAAGGAGGTATTTGTGGCTCTGAGAGACAAAGTGAGGGAGATCAACCTGCGGCTTTTCCTTCCTGCTCATCTTTAAACTAAAAAATAACACAAATGAAGGTTTGTGGTGTGATGGTGATGCATATTTGTACGTCCTAAATTTCTGGTCGAGGCATTCGTTGGAAATTCAAAAGAAGCTGTGAAAACCTCCACGTCTGAAGACTTTGAAGAAACACCCACCAGCGTGTGAACACTATGCTCATTCCTTTCCGATGAACAGCCCACTGAGAACGACAAGCTGAGCCTGCTGTTCACGTGTTTTTTTCTCATTCGGCTTCCTGTACGTTAAGACCGAGTCTGACAACAGGAAGTTGCAGCGACCTGAACCAAACCTCAAACAGCGAGGTGTTTGAGTTTTCAGTACCACGAAGATCGACTCAGACGCTCGCCTGGAGTCTCTGAGGCTGCTGAGAGACGAGGAAAAAGCCATCTCAGAGTTTGAGGCTGTTTCTGTTCCACCTTTAGGAAGAAGTCAGCCAGTTTTCAGACGAGGGATTCAGTCGACCGGATCTCGATTCATGAGTCTTCGTTCCTCGTTTGGTAAGAATGAAAAGTCTGTAACAGGCAAACTTGTAGAAATCCTTCTGCAATCGAAAACGGGCGATTTAAGAAAAAAATTATGGGGGGTTGGAACCAAACTGGGCCTATAGTGTATTTAATATCACTGCTGAGAATAAGTGTGAACTTTGACTACAAAAAAATGAGAAATTAAAGATATCACCACCACATTTACCTTTAAATCTCTTTATTTAGAAGCAAAACAACTGAATTATTTGTGTGCTATTCTCAGTCTCGTGTTCTCCTCTTATGGACCGAAACCACACAATCGTTGGCTTTTTCTTCATTTTCATATTTCTCTATTTTTCCTTTAACTGAGCTCCTTTTTAGTGTAATTTCTTACCTTTCTGAGATTTGATTTTAACCTTTTGTTGCTCTCACACAACAATTTTCTCGATTTCTTCTTGTTATTTAATAAGAAATCGTCTCAAAGTGCAGCAGTACAACAGAGCATCTTTATAAATGTCAGACTCAGGAAACCATCTGAGTTTTTTTTTCCATTTCCTGTTCAGTTTCCTGTTTGCAGCACATCACTTCTCTTTAAGCTTCATCTCTGCAGCCAAAGCTGATCAACAGGAGGCTCTGAGACTCAGTGAATATGAGAAAATGACTCACTGCCTGTGTAACATGCTCAAACCTCTGATTCATTCAGAGAAGGGGGGGGGGGGGTCGGCTGATCTTTTGGCTGCTCCTTATTTTTGTCACAGCAGTTTCAGCCCATTCGACAAGCTGAAATAAGAAGCTTTGCAGACAGTCAGGAATGCGTGTGACAGCGAGCAGCGACATTTCTGGGACTTTGGGGCTCGTGTAAAAGCAGAGGATCTGCTGCTCTCTCTTATTTGGCTCCCTGAGTTTCAATGCTGATGCAGTCTGCTGGTCTTCGGCGGCTTCTTAAAAAGCTGCCCGTGGATCAGGATGCTGACTGTGAAGGTTTTTATCATTTTTGCTGCCATTTTTAGTTTTGCCAAAATTTTGAAACAGCCTGTTTACACATGAAAACTAACAAAAATGAAAACTACCAGATCAGATTTTTAAAGATCCTTGAAATATCTAGTTCTGAAGTCTTGTTGAAGTTTGTAGGGATTCTCTGGGCAGTAAATATTAAACCCATTATCAGGCTTCATAATCGGGGCCTCTGACTTCCTGACTTATTTTCATGAACTGAACACCATCTGACTTCCTCACAGATCACCCTGAGTATGTATGAAAAAAGTCAGCAAAGGTAGGTTTTCTGACTGTTAGAGGTAGAATGTAGCTTATTTACTCTACTACTAAAGTACACCTTTAATGTACTTGTACTTCGATCAAAGTACTTCTATGTTCTGCTGCTTTCTAAACATTGGGTGGGTGTATTCCAAAACATTAATTTTAAAGCTTTTCGCACTTCTTATTTTGCAGATTTTCAAATAAAAATCCAAATAAAGCAGTGTAGAGGTCAGTAACTTATGCCAAGCATAAATCATGTTTGTTTTCTTTTACGGTGTTTTCTGGTGTGATACTATGATCCTGATAACACATTGTTTAAATAAAATACTCTGTTCTAATCTTATTATCAAAATCCAGTCACGTGACCTCATCTCTCGTTAGCCTTAAAGTAGTTGGCACATGGGTACATGCTAATGTGAAGAAAATGAGATAAAAACATTGTGTGATTGCATGTTTATTACATATTACCGGACACGGGTTTTACTGAGATAATTCAGGCTTTTTCTTCTTAAAATCAGCCGTTGAAAAAAATTTTTTTCTCCGGACTTCCTCCATCGCTGCACACTCAAACAGAGACGGAAACTAACTAACTAAGACTTTAACGTGTCTGACTGATCATCAGGTAATAGGCAAATATCAAAAAAAAGTTTCTCTCAGTGAGAGTGTGAGCTTAAAGATGTGGCTGTAGAGTCTTTCCTGTCGTCTGCTCTTACTCACCCACACTTTAGTGTCGAGATCTTTGCGTTAGACATGAGTTGGTGGAACAGATTAGGCTTTCGTTTGCTCTTCCCCCCCACTCTCTCACCCCCTCTGTGGGCAATCTGTCACCAGGGGTAATCCTAAAGTTTGGGCGGCCCCATCAATAAGCTGCCTTCACTCCTCCTGGCCATAACCAGTGCTAAAAAACTGACTCTGACTTAGATTTTAGTAAATATTAATTTACTGTTACAAAACATAACTGCTATCTGTTCATTATTAATCTCATATTTTTATATTATTTAAGTAATTAATTTATAAGATTAAACTTTAAAAAAAGAACAATACAAATGTAAAATATGTATAAATCGAGGTATCAGATATTGCTATTTTGTCAAAGCTCAGGCATCCTCACTTGAAACTGGAACCAGAAACAACAATCTTTTCTTTACTTGCAGATCTTTTCTGCAAGTGAAGAAATCCGACTAGTTTCTTATTTTACTTTGTTCCATGATCGCCAAAACTTGGAAGAATTTATTTTACAAGATACTGCACAAAAACTAAAAAAAAGAATCCACTTCATCAGATGTCACTGAGTAGTTCATTCTAAAAATAAACTCTCGTCTTCCACTCTTGTCCTGTCCTTCTTACATCTTTCTAGATCTCCCACATTGATGAGTTTTTCCTCTGTCTCTCTCTGGGATGGTAACTGTGCATTAGGTAGCAGACAAACTATAAAACGTTGCTCAAATACGGTACTGCTTTACTTACATCTGCACCATGAAAAAGTCACAGGCGGCTACTGAAAACATTACACTGCAGAGAAACCCCAGAAACACCAGCAGTATGATCACATGTTCTGAATGCAAAGAGAACTAATGAACTATGTGTTCAAACCCTACAGCTGAGACCAATGTGAGGAAGCTTTCCACACATCCAACATACTCTGAATGTTCACTGTGGAGAGAAACTATTCTTCTTTCTTCTTTCTTTTTCTTTTTTCAATTTTATTTATATAAAATCTGCAACGCCAACAGCACAACAGCAGTCGCCTCAAGGCGCTTTATATATATTCTCCACTCTAATGTCTGATTTCATATGTTTCAGCTCTGACTTCACTAAAGATGATAAAGATCTTGATAACCTAAACAAATAAGGCTTCATAAAAGACCAAACAGGACTGCTGATACATTCTGGATGACATTAATGACAATATTATCCCTTTACAAAAATTATAGGGCTGAATCTGGTGGTCTTGTGCAATTACATTTTGTAATGCTTTTAAACAGCAGCAACAACAAACTGGAAATCACCGACACCGCTGAGTAGTTGACCCAGTTTCAAAGCTACGTTTGCTGTAGCTCTCATACAGCCATAAGATCTCAGACTAAATAAAGATCACTTTTAAACCATAACATGATGTCTTTATTACATAATTTTAAGACAAATAAACAATTCTGGAGTCGTGTATACATAATAATTGCATAACATTAATAAACATTTTTATGTATTTTTATTTATGAATTATTTTCATTCTTTTCAGTAGATTACATCAATATTTGATAGTTCCTGTGGTCAGACGGCGATGCAATGTTCACACGTTAAAGGACTTTTATTCCATCTTGTGGCACATGGTGAGCTTATCTTTATTGGCCTGGAGGTTATAGAGTCTAACAATTTTACCACGAAGATAAATGCTATGGTGATTTGTTCAACAGTATATTACTGTACTGTATGTATGTTATGGCTCAAGTTGCAGTTGTACAAATACATATTCATTAAAATGACATTCAAATAACGTCAAAGTGCTTTTCATCTACTGAGCTTTCACTTTTGAACCTCATTTGACCCTTTTCATTGTATGTTTGACATCTCTAATTAATTTCTCATTTTGGCAACAGTACAGTGAATTGTATAATAATGGTTTAAAGATGAATCAAGCTGTTCTTTTTAAGCAAGGTGAGGTTAATGTTAAAGATCTGTAGGTCTTTTTGCTTGCTAGCCAAATAAGAAGGCCCAGAGGGCCAATACACAGGGACAGACAACCATTCACACCTCGTGGAAATTTGGATTATCCAATTAACCCATCCCCACAAGCTGCATGTCTTTGGATGGTGGGAGGAAGCCGGAGTACCCGGAGGGAACCCACGCAGACACGGGGAGAACATGCAAACTCTACACAGAAAGACCCCGGCCTGATGGTGGAATTGAACTCAGGACCTTCTTGCTGTGCGGCAACAGTGCTAACTACCGTGCCACCGTGCTGCCATGACAGCTGGGATAGGCTCCAGCCTTCTTTGAGTATTTTTAGTCAGATGGCAAAAAAAGATGATGTCATCAGCATAAAAATGCAAACTGAAGACCTGAAAAATGAACGTAAGAATTGGACTGAACTACAGGAGTGCAGAAGGGGACTTAAAGTAAATAAAAACTTGAATATTTCAAGTATCAGTTGATTTAGCATACAAGTTTTTCAAAGCACTAGAGGTTCTTTTCCACTGATGACATCAGAGGGCTGCCTCGGCCTCAGGAGGTGTGGTAACTCCCCACGGCATGCTGGGTAAATAGTGTGCCAGCCACTCCCCCCAGCTGCTCCTTGGCTCTTCTTCTGTCTCCGCCCCTCCTCGTTTCACTTCCCACCCTCCCACCACCCAGTCCAGCTCTTCTTTACCGCCCCCCACATCCTGTCTCTCCTCCCTCAGAATCACACTGTAGCGCTTTTTGGACACTCCTTCTCCACCTCTGCTCCTCTCTCTTTCTATCCCCCGATATCCTTTTTGACCTCCATCTTCTTCAGACACTCTGCACTCCTCCACCACATCCCTCCATCCCTCTATCTCCTCCTCTTTGCTTAACAGACGGTACACAGTCTTCTTATATACTGCTCGCTCCTCCTTCCCATTTCTTTCTCCTTCTTCCTCCCTTGTTGCTTCTCCACCTGCAGGTTTTAGAATGACAAGCTGTCCTTGTTTCCTGTCTCCTTTCCCTCCTTCACCTACATCTTCGCTTTGCATACCTTCTCCTGCCTCTCTGTGGACCAAAAGAACAGAGCGATAAAGCGCCATTACTCCTTCACCTCCCACTCCCTTCCCTTCCACCCTGTTGTACGTTAACAGCATCAGTCCTTCACTTCCTCCTCTTCTCCTCGCTAACCGCAAACATAGAGGCTTATACACTCTCCTGTACCAGATGACCATACTAGCTAAAGTTCCCAATATACATGCAGCTGATGCCACACAGAGCACCAGGCAGCCCGCAAACAGCCAAATGCAGAACAGCCCTGCAGGCCTGGAAGAAATAGATTTTTCACGTTCCTGTTTTTCATCGGGGCTGGATTTAGTGATGGTGAGTGCCTCAGAGGCTGTGGTAGCCTCAATGGTGGTGGTTGTGACTATGTTCATTGTTGTTGTTGGCAGTGTTGTAGTTACAGCAATAGTTGTGGTTGTTTCAACAGGTGTTGTTTGAGTTTTAGTCAAATGTCTGGCAGTAGAAGTAGTAGAATGAGTGGTCAAGTCATGAAACCCAACTGTTGTTATCTCTTTGTGTGAATACTCTGACCATTCAATAAGGCTGGTGATAACTTCATACCAGGACCTTGTGATTGTTGTGTGCATTGTGTATAAATCTACAAATGTTGTGGAATCAAGAGGAGAAGAAGTAGAAGGAGCTGTGTCTGGAGGAGAAGTCGATGGATAAAAAGAGTACTGAGTAGTTGGCTGGTAGAAATCTCCTCGTGGACGAGATGCTGAACACAGATCGGATTCTTCCAGACTTGTTACAGGTGTACCTTTGTGCTGCTGGGGAGAGTCACACACCTAAAAAGACAGTGACCATTTAAAAATACTTCAGGTATAGTTTTAATATATATAATCTCCACCATTACCGATGACCCCACCACACTCAAACACATCTTTATATAGAAATGTCCAAACAGAAAAAACTGTAAGGCCAAAATGTGAGCAGCTTGATTTGAAAGGTAAGTTTCAGAAACTATGTTTAGTAGCCTCTATAACCTCAACCCTAAGTGGTTTACCAGTGACTTGTTGGATGTTAAAAAGTTAATAGCAACTGTGCAGAACCAAAAATGCCCACAGTCTTTGTGTTCTTTTAGATGTGTCTGTATTTGTTTAATTTTTCTGTTTGTAGTACATACCACGCTTTCTACATCAATCTTGATATCAGGACCATCCCGCACATAGACGTTGTGTTCATAGTCATCAAGGTACCTGCGCAAATAACCAAGGGAGCAGGTGCATGACCAGGGATTGGCTGAGAGGTAGAGATAAGGTACCTCCTCCTTTTGGCTGAACCATTCATCGGGCATCATGCTGATCTGTAATGGAAAAGAAACTTTAACAATTTTAGAGACAAATAACTGCTGTGCCATGAGTGGCTGCAGCTGGTTTGAACTTGTATTCACACACTCCTTGGTGTGTATTTCCCACCTTGTTTTTCTCCAGGTAGAGAGTTTCTATGGCTGGGAGGGGGTGAAACATACTTTGAGGAAGCACCTTGATGTGATTAGATGACAGGTCCAGGATCTAGAGGGAAATAAAGGAGAAAAAAAATGTGACATTGAAGCTACTGAAATACAAAAAAATAAAATCAAAAAATCAGCTGATTGATGCACCTGAACCACAAAAAAATCAACTTGCTCAATTTTCTTCTGTTTATTAATTTACATGAATGCACTTTCTACTGGTTTGAGTCTAAATACACAAAAAGTTTATTTAAAAGAAAATAATCCACACGTGGACACTCACACCAGAGATCAATTTTACACTTTGTACCCCTCTTATATCACGTTTTGCCTTCAGAGTTGCTTTAATTCTTCATGGCATGGATTCAACAAGGTTCTGGAAACATTCCTCAGAGATTTTGGTCCAATTAAAAAGAGAGCATCACACAGTTGCTGCAGATTTCTCAGCTGTTTATCCATGAGGTGACTCTCCAGTTCCAATACATCCCAAAGAGTCTCTACTGGCATTACATATGATGACAGTGGGGACCATATGAGTAGAGTGAACTCATTCACATGTTCAAGGAACCAGCTTGAGATGATCTGAGACTTGAGACATGGCATGTTATCCTGCTTGATTTTGCCGATTCTGACCATACAGATCTAAATGGATCAAGTTTCTGCCATGTGATTGGCTGATTCTATAATTGTATTAACAAGCAGTTGAATGTGTGTATTTAACACATTAGCTGGTGAGTGGAAATGAATGACTTCAAGTCCAATCAAGTTTTGGCCATAATGAAAGGGAGCCAAGGACCACTTTGCTACACTCTTACTTCTTGAATCTTATCAGTTATGTTTCTCACTACCTTCAATTCTCAAGTGTTGATGACATGACACTGACTGTCTGTATTTTCTAAACCTCCTTTATGATTTTGCACATACTGACCTCCAGCTTAGTGAGTCCAGAAAAGGTGTGATCACTCAGAGAGTTGATAGCGTTGTTTTCCAGGTAGAGTTCAGTCAGACCTGGGCAGGCAGAGAAGGAGCCGTCAGGGAGGGAGGTCAGACGGTTTGATCCCAGCCTGAGGACACTAAGTGTGGGGAGAATGGGACTAGCAGTCGGGATTACCTCTGGAACCTGGACAACAAAACATCCCTTTGTATTAGAAGCTGACTAACTTCATGTTTTCTAAGATTCATTTACAACCACTGTTGACTTTGTGGCCACTGTACAGGCAGACAGAAACCTTGTTTCCTGTGAGGTCGATCTCATAGATCTCTGGGAAGACCTGGAAGGAGGACCAGGACAGACTGGAGAACAGGTTACTGGGAAACAACAGGATCTAAAGATAGACAGAAAATGTAGAAGCCTTTAGAGCTGTGGTAGTTTCCTGTAAAGTGTCATCTCTTAAACAGGAAATTTGTGTCTCTGCTTTGGTCTCCTCCTGTCAGTCAAACACTTGATCCATTATGGGATTTAAACTTTTTTTTCAACACTTTAAACAAAATTTTCTCATTTTCCTCACTGCATGTGTTAAAGTAAAGAGTGTTTAGCTGTGTAAGTGTATGGTAATTGTCTAGCTGCATGGAGAGATTAGCTAAACGTTTTTGATATTGGCTGTCAGTCTTAGCTGCAGTTGTCACAGCGGAAAGTCTGCAAATCCCAGATAATCATTTAGTTCTTGACAAAGATCCAAAATGGTCAGTTTGTCAAAACAAAGATATTAAAAAGTAAAGAGCAAGACAAGAATTTCTTCATAAATATTGTAATTACGAGAAACTAAGTCACATTAAGCAGGCCTTCAATATTTGGGTTTTACATTTTAGTAAATCCTGTGCATTTATTGGGAAAGTAAAATATGCTCACCGAATAAAATACCTACTTATAATGTACTGGTGTAACAAATTACAAAAAATGGATGCCAGGTTCATGGATATGGATAACGGAACCTAAAATGTGGTATAAGGTGGTTGCTTACTGTGCTGCTTATTACTGTAAATTCTCAAAATGCTGCTGGTTTTTAAAGTCTGTTCAACTTCCTAAATTTTCATTCATGTCCTTTGTCAGTTTTTCTACTTTATCAAATTAATATTAATATTTACAGGTGTATCTTTTCTATTCACTAAATGTTAATTCGTCATCATTAGTATATTACTAGTTTAAGCAGTTGTAAGTAAGACATTTCTCTGCAGAAATTAATTAAACTCCGCTCATTCTGAAATTTCTGTTTTAAAGATAAACTTCAAGCCAATTACAATAAAAAATAATAATAAAAATAAAAAAGCTCCTCGAAGGATTTATGTTTGTCATAATAAACATGTTTATTTATTAGTCACATGTTTTTAACTCATTCATCATCATTCTAATTTGTTTAAATTAAATTTGATGTCTTAAAATGGTTTAATCTAATTACAGAATTAAACTATAAATATAATTTCACACTCACAGTTTTTTTTTAAATTAAACGGAGTTATTTCCTTCACACTTGACTTCCTGTGGTTTGTGGCATTACCATTGTCGTGGGTTCAAGCCCCACTGGGATGTCGCTGAAGCCGGCTGCTGTGCAGTTCTCCCTGGGCCGGTGGTCCTTGTCCCGGTCACTGCGGCAACCGGCCACTGCTACTCCCATGGAAACACAGGACAGGAGGATGAGAAGGAGGAGGAGGTGCCGCATCTTCACTGAGACTCTCAGAGACTGTCGGTATGTCTCAGTCTTAGAGAAGAGATGGAGAAAGTGAAGGAGGAGATGCCTGGTAGAACAGGAAGTGTGCACTTCCTGTGTACGTGTGTGTGTGTTTTGACTGACAGCTGCTGAAGCAGGAAGTGTGATAACTGTTCAGTTGACAGATTGTGTATGTTTGACTCTCCAGCCTCACGGCATGTGTGTTTCGATTTTTTCATGTCTTCTCGACAGCTTCCTCTTTGAGTGTTTCACATAATGTTTACTTGCATGTTCAAACTTCCTGCTGTTGTGAACCAGAGTCGATAAGGATGTTCTGAAGCATTCTGACAGCAGAGCTGCCAGCACTGATGTGTGGGTTACTGCAGGAAATCTGCTGAGTCAAGCGGTCTCTGTTTCAGTTAAATCCAACTGATGCGGCGTGAAAAAATAAGGTGTGTTACATTTGAAACTTCGCTGAAATAAAGTTGGATCTGCTAAAGTGAATAAACACAGTGTATGGCTGCAATAAACAACGTCTCCTCCATGTAAGCAAAGGAGAAAGTCTTCTTCACATCTATCCCAAAGGCAGTACTGATGTAGCCTCGGAGTAGAGCTGCTCCTCCTGAGTGTCAAATTGTGCCATTTGAGGTTGTCAGGACATTGTGAATACCCAACACTGGACAAGGAAAAGATGATGGCTCAATGGATAGAAGGATACTTTGTGACCGCTGTTAACATACTTTAACAAAGACATGTCAACCTGGCAACAAAGAAAATTGAGTTTTTAAAATAGAGGCAACCCAACCTTACCAGTATGCATAACACTACGCTTCATTTATGTGAATCTATGAATAGTTGAAGCTGTAGAAAACTGAAGTGGCCATTCTGCAGTATTAAATAGGTAAAAATGCTGTCAGCATTTATGGCTATGAGGCCTGTGTCTACTAAAAGGCAAATTGACTAATACAGGCCTTATTCACCCATTCACAAACACATTCATACACTCACTTCAGTAGCTGCATCAGGCCCAAATGTAACATAGTTTTGCAGGGAGCTAAAGAACATGAACATTGTTCACCTGGCCTCTTCATCAAGCTTGACCCTGTAACTTTCTAAGCTGGATCTGCATCCATAACGCCAACGTTTCTGGATGGGGTCCACCTCCCTGGTCCATTGAAAGAAAACAGCCAGGATACTGCACGGAGGTGCAGGTGAGGTTGAGGTGATTTGGCCAAGTGGTTCGGTTGCCTCCTGGGCACCTCCAATTGGTGATTTTCCAGACAGGAAAGGAAGAGACCCCAGGGTAAACCGAGGAACCTTTGGTTTCACAACAGAGAACAGAGATTCTCAGGTAGTTTCTGGAGCTACAGGAAAAGCTGGAGTGGTTGATAGAATTGACTTCAATTTAGTTAAAATGAAAAACAGTGTTACACTGAAAAAAAAAATAGAATTTGTGAGTTTGGGACTCAAATTTAAAGCACATGGATTTGACTTCTAACAAAGCAGCCATCAGCCAACATGATAAACACTACTGCAGATTGGAAGATAAACCTGAAAAAGCTTGTTTTACAAGAGAATACAAAGATGCATTGATCTAAACTAGTGTTTTGTTTCCAGGTAAAGGTTCCTGCTTCTGACTGGCAGCTGCTGTTCCGTTATCATGTTTTTATATTAGGTTGCATTTTTTTAAAAAATTCATATAAATGCATTAAGTGCTACCTGGGAAGAGACCCTGATGTAAATCCAGAATTCAATGGAAAATTTCTATATGCCATCTGGTCTGAAACCCCTCTTGGGAATCCCCTAAGATCGACTGTGTTTAGTCCACTGCCACTGTGACATTGCCTTAAAGGGAAAATAATTAACATACAGATGAATTCTACGTCACATTACGCACACAAAAAATGCATAAATGTACAGCTCTTTTTGCTTGTGATCTTTGCAACGAAAAATACTTTCTGCTTTGTCGTTTCTATTCTATCTGAGTTATCATTTCTAATCTAGGACTCATTTAAAGCAACTCTTAAATGGGGAAACTTGTTTGTACCCTGGAAAAACACATTGTTGCCATCCATAAATTAAACTTCTGGGTTATTACTTAACAATTTTCACTTACTACAACAAACTAATAGGAAAAGTTATTTTCTCAAACAGGCAGTGGATCTGGACCAGTAAACAGCAGGCTCATTTTTGCCATGGAAATCATTTAACAACCAGGAGATGCCCCCTGCAGGCCACTAGAAATTATGCAGTTTTAAGACACTTGAGCAT